>NW_021632738.1:0-71655 GCF_004799145.2 Neltuma alba | reverse complement strand
ATGGGTTTTGTCTATGCATTATTCTTTGGGTAATGAATGGAAAATTGAGAGAATGGTCTTCCTCTATGAGGATTGCCTTGGTTTTGTTAATTTGAAAAGTAGAGTAGAGGAGTAGAGGTGGAGCCATTAACAACAAGAATGAAGGAACTAATTTTTTTTCCCTCTAGGATGTTGTGATGGCCATTTCATCTTCCACATCAGCATTTTTAGTCAACAAGTGAGACCTATTAATGGTGGTTTGTAATAGATAATGATAGTGATATTTTGGGGCTGTTTTTAAACTTTGCTTAGTAAATTTAGGCCTAAAGAAATTCATGGTGCTGGGTAAACTTTGGTATAAGTTCATGGGTAACCCTAAATTAAATTATGAGGTTAACATTTTCAATTAAATAAATAGTATGAATATCAAGTTTAAATGAAAATTTTTAACAAGTTTACTCATGCTACCCAAAAAAGATAATAAGCCAATAATAAATAACTTTGTAAAGATAAAATTATTAATTTGATTTTTTAGCATATATTCATTACATCAATTAGAGATAAAAAATTTTTCATTATATTAGTTTTTACGCACTATAATAAGAGAGTGGAATTTATAAATTATGCAATTTGAGTTAAATTTAAATTAAATTTATATAGTATAGAAGTTAAAAAAAAAATCAAAATAGAAGGTATAATGGTAAATTAGTTATTATTATCCCTCTTTTCCCTCTCTTGAACAAATAAGAATCATTAAATCCTCCCTCCGTTCCCTCTTTTTCAATCAAACCAACCAGGTAAGGTTAAAACCTTCCGCACCATCCCCTACTCCACCCTTCCCTTCCTCCCCTATCCTCCCCTCAACCAATAGACCCTAAAAGGTTGAGACTGAACATTTTCTTTCATGTGTCTCACATGGGATTTCATCATTCATTTGATTAGTTGAGGTATGAGTAATGAAATCAAATCTATGGTTTATCATCTCTGGTTTATAATAATAATTGTATTTGTGATATTGAGGTTGATAAACAAAGACATGAATCAAATAAACATTAAGTTTATTCATAAAGTGATACTTAGTAGGGAACTTCGTATAGTACATAGAAGGTAATACTCTATGTGAGAGAACTTATCGTCATGATTCTTGTAGTATAATCTTAATTAATCTTGATAGGGCAATGATATTAAGTATACAAGCTAAGTAAGAGATTGTGAGATATTTTATTATATTTATTAGCATTATTTAGACATTAATTAAGTTAATAAATAAATATCTTGAGTGTGGGCCCGTAATCATTTGGGCCTAGTCCAAAATGGGATTTTAGACTTAGTAAATTAAATATTATTTCCCTAATAGTGGGTTAAGATAACATACGGTGGCTGATTCATCAGAGTAAGTAACTCTAATTTCATCTTGCTCAATCTTTTGAGGGTTTCCAATTACCATCACTGTACTTAATCGCCAGCTAGAAGATTCCCTATATTATTTTCTCTAGCTGTAACTTATCTATTACTCAAATTGAGATCTACATCAAACCTGTTGAGCTAATGGCGTGAAGTACTTATAAATCTTCCACTATAACTCTTTTAAGCAACATGCATATGCAATCTAGATTCGTCTTTCCATTTATACATATATGGATGTTTTTGACAATGGCATGATATGAAGGACTATTCTTGTATCCTTATTAACTGCCATACACTAGCCAAGGATGAACTGATGAAAGAGATATTGGTTCAGTGTGACTTTTAGCCCTTGCTTTGATTGAGAGAAAATTAGGGAGGAAGAAAAACGAAAGAGGAAACATAAGGAGAAACAAATTTTCTCTTGCTTGGATAGGAGAGAAAATGTGAGAGGAAAGAAAAGTGGAAGAGAAAATAAGGTGGGTCCCATGCTTTATTTTCTCTCCAAATTTTCTCTCCACATGGGAGAGATTTGGGAAGGAAAACAAGATTTCATGACTGCCCCTCCTCTCTTTTCCTCTTCATATTACTTTCTTTTATATATTTAAAAAGCTATTCACTTTTTATTTTTTTATCTTAAAACAATATTTTTATTAAATAATTTGGTTTAAAATATAAAAATCTGAAATACATAAAAACAAATCACTTGATTTTAAATTATTTGATGATGCTAATGTTAGTATAATTTTTTATTGCAATATTTAATTTAATTTTAATTTAAATATGATATATTTTGATAAGGATATTTTAGTTATTTAGATATTTGTTAATTTTTTTCCTCTCTATTTTCTCTCATCTATCCAAGTAAAGAGGATGATGACAACTTTTCTCCATCTTTTCTTTCTCTTTATTTCTCTCCTCTCATTTTCTTTCCTCCTCTCAACTTTTTCTTCCATCCAAACAGTGCAAAAAGCCTTGAGCTTTCATGGAAGGCAAAATCACCACACAAAAAAAAATCACCAAAATAGAAAAAATTATACATAGAGACCCGTTCATAAAAATTGCTATCAAAACCTATTCTATTATTGTCAAAACCCGTACTAATGTTACCATAGGTCTCTGTTTGTAATTTTTCTATTTCAGCAGTCTTTTTTTGTCATTTTCCCTTTATAAAATACAGTTTATTATAAAAAGAAAAAAAAGGAAAGACTAAACACACGCATATGCCAACCAAAGTCAAATTGACGTAGACTATTATAAATAGCACACTTCCGAATAATTTATTTCTTGGGCACAAAGCTAAAAACCAATCACGTAACTTATAAATATAGTGCCCATTATTTTATTCATTGTATGTAAAACCAACTTCCCTCGCTTCTTGAGGAAGCCAATTTTTCATTTTTTTTTAACTTTTTACTTTGTTTTTGGTATGCCAAATACTGAACGCGTGCCATGCAGTTTTAAAGCACAAAAATCAACCACAAATCTGAAGAAATTAAAATAGTTCTCTGGAAGGGAAACTGATACGAACCCTTATAATCACTCAAAAATTTCTTTTTACAATTTATGAGATAAAATTGAATTATTTCTAAAAATCACTTTTTTGTTTTATAAGACAATTGTTTTCATATATTTATTTTGTATTGTGCAAAATATATAAAAATGAACATTTTCACGACAATAAAATGCTTAAAATATATTGCTATAAGGTCTGTTTGTTTGCATTTAAGGAAAAATGATTTCGATAAATTAAACATGAAACACCTATAATTTGAGGACTGCGTTTGGATCCACATTTTCTGGCCGAAAAAGTAGCTTCTGATCTGTAGAGCTCATAATAATTAAACACATCCAGCCTCTTTGAGATGTTTGGATCAGCTTTTTGGCCAAAAGTTTATATGAAGAGGCACGATGCAAGAAGCATAATCCTCCTACTTATGGCTTATCTAATTGTGATTAATTGGTTTCCCAAGTTTTGTTTGCATGTTGAATGGTATTATTGTTGGAGCTAATTGTTGATGAAATTTGTGTGCAAAATGAGCTATTTGGACTTCTTTTTTCCCCTAAAAAAGTGATTATTTAAAAAGTTAATCCTAACAACTTATCAAAATTAGTTTTGGTAAGTGATGGTTGTTTCTTATTTAGCTTATTAAAATTATTAGATTTCCTTAAAGTTAAAAAAAACATGGATTTAGGGGTTGTTTAAATTAACTTTTCAAATAGCTTTCGGAGAAAGTTGGTAAAAAAGTTATTTTGAGAATAGATTTAGAAGAAAAATTTTGTGAAAAGAGTTATTTTAGAAAAATGATGACGTTTGAATGATTGTTATCAAAATTATTTTTTCATATGCAAATTACTTAAAAGGACATAAGTTCATGTGATATTTACAAAAAAAAAAAAGTTGATATTTTGTTTAAAATAATAAATTAGTAAATGATTTTTTTGTCTTGCCAACAAAATAAATGATATATGGAAAAATATAATTTTCGGTTGGCCAATTCTGATATGGGTAATGAGGAATGAGAGAAGAGTGAAGGGTATTTGTGACCAATTTCGTTTGGCCAATTTTGACGGGGATAATAATTATCCCAATGACCTTATTTACCTTTTACTTTTGCAAAACCATGTTTTTCGAACCTGAAACAATGGTTTCAATTGAAAAATTTGATTTTTGCCAAAATTCAACTGTTTGAATTGTTCTAAGTCCAAACCTTCGTTTTGGGCTAAAAATGTGTTTTTTTGTTCAAACACCCCCTTAACTAATAATTTGCCAATCTAGTTACCCATTCCACTTGATTTCCCCATCAAATAAACTACCAAGTACCAACTTGATTTCTTGAGGACATAAGGATCCTCTGTAAACGACCTTTTCTAAGAAGCCAGAAAATACCTTAAGAACTAATAAATGTATTCACAGTTCCTTTTCTTTTTAGGATAGCTTCCTCTTGGAAGTCTCTTTTATTCCATTGGACCTTGATTTAGTCATATTAATTGCATCTATAATACCTTGATTTACTCTTAGCTTGTTCCACAAGTCGATAGAATTGGCCTTTCTTAGACGTCATGTCGTTTTTCTTTATTTTCTGTTGTTTTTGGTTCTTCTTCTTCTTTATGTTTTCTTTTTTGCAAGGATATATGAAGCTTCTTCTAGATGCTAACATATTTATCTTATTTTAGAACTTAGGCCAACATGTTTGATTTCAGACCGAAAACAATAATTTTAGTAATTTTCAATATAAAAACAACAATGAATTTTCTTCAAAAGCAATTTTTAAGTATTTATATATGCGTTCTCTAAAACATTTTCTCATATTTCTTGTCATGCGTACTTCAATATGGTCTCATTAGCTGGCCAAAAAACAAAAACACATGGCCTCATTAATCTTTCATCTTGTTCTCTTTTCTTTTTTATCAACTTAATAATTCATATATAATAATCACTTCGACGTATATAAATAGGTGAGCATCATCATTGTCACTACTTTCGGAAAAATCTTTGCAATAAAAAAATTTATAAATTCTTTTTTATTTCCATAACAAAAGATCACCAGGCACACATCCGAAGACCTTGTACTTTTTTTTTTCTTTCTGTTTTTTGGATAATGTATTTGTTTTCTTTTACTGTTGTGTTCTTAATTTTTTATGGCCCTAAATTATTCTTGAGGTCATTATTTTTTGAATTTTTAAATTTTCAGAACAGATTTATACTCAAAAAAACTTCTAGGTGCCTAGTTCTTATTGGTGAAAATTTTCAGAATAAATTTACACCATAATCCATTATTGTTTATATAAAGGCTGTTATTCTTTTCCATGAAATTAAAAACACAGACGAACCAAGATTTTTCTATATCAGGAGTTTGACAACTTCTAATTAAAATTTTGGATTCTAATTATAATAAAAAAAATATTGGGTTTGCTTGGGAAGTTAGAACCTGGAATTTCCCTCCGATGAAAAAGTCCCTGATTTCAAGCAAACGTCTTCCCAGTTCCTATCTGCCTGGCATTTATCAAATAGAAGTTCTATTTTTTTTAAGGAAAAAAATTACCACTCATTGTCTATCTCGTCTTCCCAAAAAATTTCATATTAATATTGTTTTCTCAAAATTATATGTGGTATTTTTTATATACTTTAGTATTTGATGTCATAATTTTTTATGTGTTATTGCCAAAGAACCTTATAATATCATAAATTATTTTCAAAGTATAACTTATTAGGCTTGATGCCAGTTTCACTCGATGTTGGTTCTTGCTGTATTAGAAAATTTCCTTTGAATTTTGTCTCGTTTACCCTTAAGTTTCAATGTATTTTGAAAGTGATTTCAATTCTAATTCAAGTAAAAAAAAAAATTGTTGGCCAAAAAAGGTTCAGACTGTTCTTTTTTTGTGGAAATTATATTCTGAAACTTTAAAAGAAGATTAGCACGCATGACCGGAAAAATTTATGTCAAGACTGATTATGTGTTTTCATATAATTGTCTTTTTACTGTTTGAAACATTTCCATTAAAAGACTTAAAAAAAATTCATTTTAATAAATTTAATATCTTCGACTAAGTGTAATAATAAACCAATAAAAATCATATTTTATTAATAAAAATAAAATATATAATTTATAAAAGGGAAGTAATTAGCAGCTTTTTATTTTTTAAAAGAATTTCTAGTGGAATTTTTTTACATTATTTTTACCAAGTTCAAGGAAGTTTCCTACAATGTTCCAGGACTCGAAACACACGCCTTTCCATCTGTCAAGCATTTTTACTCTAAATCAGACTTTTAGAGGCATCTCAGCCATAACTTCTTCCTCTTCTTGGTCAATAAATAGAAGTCTTTGCGTCTTCCTTTGTGCCTAAGTTTCTCAAACCAAAGTCTCTGAAATCCAATCCATGGCTTCTACTTCCAATGGAGTTTCTGTTCTCTTTTTTACTTCCTTTCTTCTTCTTCTTCTTCAGGTTTCCTTCATCCATGCCTCTTGTCTTCACTGTGCAGCAGACTCTTCTTCTTCTTCATCCTCCTCCTGCTCCAACTCCAATAATAATAGGCTTCCTTTAGTGAATGGACTCTCATGGAGTTTCTACGAATCAAGCTGTCCCAACGTTAAATTTCTCATCAGATCACACCTCAAGAAGGTCTTCACAAATGACATTGGCCTCGCCGCTGGCTTGCTTCGCCTTCATTTCCATGATTGCTTCGTTCAGGTAACTTGATCATCTTTTTATCTGTTCCTCTGCTTTTCTTAACAAGCTTGAAGCATATCATCCAAGTAAATCCACTGTATAGTTTCTGATCTTGATGAATATTTGGGCAAACAGTACTGTAGCTTAGCGTTAAGTTTAAACACACATGTTTCATTCCTTTTCTTTCCATTGGCTTAGCTTTAAGAGCTATTGACTTCTCTGCCCAAATCAGAACGAAGAATTGAACTGTGTAACAAGCAATATATGAGCTTTATTTCTTAAACATGAGTCAGAACTAGTAGGACGGTGAGAAGCGAGCTAATAGCTTCGTGTACACCTAACGGTCATGCACACAAATATATATATATGGAGAGAGAGACAGAGACAGAGACAGAGACGGAGATACAGAGAGACAGAGAGAGAGCTTTAAATTGAATATTATTTTATGGCAGGGTTGTGACGGGTCGGTGTTACTGGATGGATCAGCAAGTGGGCCAAGCGAGAAGGAGGCACCACCGAACCTGAGCTTGAGAGCTCAGGCTTTCAAGATCATCGAAGACCTCAGAGCTCTCGTCCACCACCACTGTGGAAGCGTCGTCTCTTGCGCTGACATCGTCGCTGTTGCCGCTCGTGACTCCGTTTTCCTGGTACGTGCATCGCTTCTCCTTCATCTCACTTTCATATCATTGAAATTAAAAAGAAAAAATATCTCTGACACTTGTTGAATTCTCTTTTCTCCCAGTCTGGAGGACCAGAGTATGAAGTTCCGTTGGGAAGACGAGATGGCCTGACATTCGCCACAAGAAACGCGACATTGGCGAACCTCCCGGCGCCGACCAGCAACGCCGGAGTCATCCTCGAGTCATTGGCCACGAAAGGCTTCGACCCGACCGATGTTGTTGCCCTCTCCGGCGGCCATACCATCGGCATCAGCCACTGTACTTCCTTCACCAATAGGCTTTACCCTAACCAGGACCCTGTCATGGACCAGACCTTCGCCGACAAACTTAAGCTCACCTGCCCCACCGCGAACACCACGAACACCACCGTGATCGACCTCCGAACACCTGACTTGTTCGACAACAAGTACTATGTGGACCTCGTGAACCGACAGGGACTCTTCACCTCGGACCAGGACTTGTTCACTGACGAGAGGACGAAGGAGATTGTGACAGAATTTGCTGAGAACCAGAGCCTTTTCTTCGATAAGTTTGCGGACGCTGTGGTGAAGATGGGTCAGCTGGGGGTGTTGACAGGTAATAATGGAGAGATCCGAAGAAATTGCTCAGTGAGGAACCAGGATTACGAATCTTTCTTACGGATGTACCAGGTCGAGGATGCTGTGGAAGACAGGTCGGAGCTGTGAGTCGTTGTGTTTTGTCTATGGACATGGTACATAGGGACGTCTACTTAGGTTGTGTGATGTGTTTTCTAATTATGTATTCACTTGTTGATTAGGATTATCCTTTGTTTCATCGTAGCGTGTTTGATCTAGCAGACATTTCACTTGCTGTCTGATAATAATAAACATGGTTTAATTATAAGATGGCGGTGTTTCTGTAATTCAGGGCTACTGTGCAGGATCTGGGGGACCAGTTTAACAACCTTTTTTTTTTGTTTGTTTAATTTGTAAGATTAATACTCTTCGCTGAGACTATATACAATCATCTGATACACGCAAAGTAAGGCAATCTAAATCTAGAAATAAAATAGCAAATATCAGAAATAATTAAGTAAAGGAAGAAGAGTTTGGAGGCATGGGGTTAGACCCGACCATTTGGTCTGAATTGTCAATCTGAAACCCAATCTGACTTGATGTCTAACCGTATCCAATCTAGTCCAATTATGTGTTTTAGCTATTTTTTGTCTGGGTTGAATTGGATCCGGTTTTTCTAATTGAACCGGATCAGCCTAAATCGGGTTTTTTTCTTTTAACAACCCTAGTTTGAAATGAATGCATTGACTTCTTTATTTAAAAGAAAAAGTTAAAAAGACTTTTATCATATTGTACTCTTCCCAATCCTATTTTCTAAATATAAGATTCATTATTCTGGCTTACCCTAAATATAATGTTTGTTCACTCTTTTTTCCTCTATATATAATACCCCTATTTATTGATGAGGCATTTGTATATTTACATATTTTAATGTCATTAAACAACCAGTTTATTTTTTCATAAAATAGCATAAATTTTCTGCACATTAATTATGCATAACCAACCAATTTACCCTTCTTCTTTCTTAAAATTCTGTGAATTGATTAACAAAACATTGTAATAGGATGGAGAGAATAACTATTTGGCGTTAATAGGACAGAGTCGTTAGTTTACTTTACATTGATTTGAAATACAGTTGACTCTTGCCAATTTATTTTTTGTTACAACTTTTGCCAAATTAAAATAAGCGCGTGACGGACGGTAGAATAAATATCACTTTTCTGGTCTCCTTCCCTTTATTTTTATAAGGAACAACTACTGTTCTCTTCTTATCCCTAAATAGAAACAATATTTATAAATTGTCTTAAATTTTTATTACAAATTTTCTATTTTTTTCTCATTAATTACTTATTTTAATATCTAATATATTTATTACTATTTTCGGTCCTTAATATAAGAACTCGTTTGACTTTTATTTTGGTCATAAATATAATAATCCAATCTACTTTATCTTTTATATTTATTTTTTTTTCAAGGTAGTCCTTCTACTAATGGTGGTTCTAACCAATACACTTGATGAGTAAGGATATTTTAGAAAAAACAACACTTATTTATTACAAATAACTAACTTAACTAGTTTTCTTAATTTACTCAAATTAGTCAATTAGCTCTTATATTAAAGATCAGAAGTAGTATTTCATTTCTCAAACCATCATCTCTTTCCATGCACATTCTCACTCTTTTATAAATAAAATTATTTTTGAGAAAGAACTTCTAATTTCTACCTGTTTATTATCTTTAATTAACTTTTTTCCCCCTTATTTGATGGGGTCTAAGGTTATTTATCAAAAAAGACGGAGGGAGTATTTTTCAGCCAACTAGTTCTAAGCCTAATTAATTACCGCTGCCTTAAGTTATCATTTTTTTTTTGGTTTTTTTTTAACTATATACTAATAAATATCTCTCCACGCCTTTGCAAGCTGTCTAAGTTATCTTTCGGGTCGCACGACAAATGTTATTTAGTGTAAAGCATTGGTACACCTTGTCGCACCCTAGAACATTTCCTCAATTCTCATCCATTTTCTATCTTGGCAACAGAGCCATAGCAATGCATCTTCCGCCAATCCCTTCGTGAAAAGACCTTTCCTTACCCTAACTATAAAACCTTTATATTAAATTAATCATAATAGAAAAGAATTAGACTAAAGTCTAAAAATACTACTATAATTATAAAGAGTTTGACTTATTTTAAAAGCCTCATAAATTTACACAACAATAGTCAAGACTTAGGGCACAAGTACCGCCCACCAACCTATTACTAACATATCACAAGAATTAAGGCACAAGAATGGTAGGAGCTAAACCCAACGCACAATGCTCACACTTGCTTAAATCTAACAGTCTCAAAATCATAACAACCATCAAATATAATAAGAGTTTTTTTTCTCGAAAAGATGATAAATGTGGATCCACAAGATTCATACGTAAGAAATCCTATGGCCTCTGGCCATTGAATAAATATCTATCAAATACATAATCCAAATTGTATAATTCCATCCATGTCATTCCCTCCATTTTTGGTGCCATTTTATACAGAAAAATGGGAAAAAAAAAATCCTATCCCACCAAGCTTATAGTTATTTCATTGCATAATCTCGTAATATCGGTTGAATTTTTCTTACATCCTGTTAAATTCATTACTTCCAAAAATTTAATTCTTTATGATAATAATTCCTTTTTATTGAAGAGAGATTTTCATATTTTTCTTAGGACAAAATTCAATCTATAACTTATTCTATTCAGTTTTTTCCGAAATCAGCTTTTTACTGATAAAATTTGCCTTTAAATATTTTTAAAGATAATCTCTGTATCTTTAGAGGTTGGGAACTATTTTATAATCCATAATAACCTCTCAAATAATTTTTCTCATTCTTAATAAATTATTGAGACCTCTACATATTTTAAATAATTCATTTTAGCTAATTTTTTTAATTAGTCAAAATTTTAGGAAATTACAGAAAATTTTAAAATTGTTACGAAACTAGAAGAAATAAGGAGACTAGAGAGTAAAAAGAAAAACAAGAGATAGAGAAGACAATGGCTTTTTTCTCATTCACTTTGTTTCATGATACAAATGCTTTATGCATAACCTCTATTTATAGGCTTCTAAGTATTGAAGTCCTATACTTGCGTTATAAAGGAATAAAGAACATCATCATGGCATTAACAATGAGAAACTTTTCACAATCATTCATTAGACAAGTTATGTAGTTCATGACATTTGAAGATGAGGAATCTTATGAAAATTCTAAGGATTAGCTGTTATGGGCATCCATTCATGCAATATTCATAATACTTCCCCTGGATGTCCATAAATAATATTGTGCCTCATTAAAATTTTACTAGAAAAAACACATTTGGACAAAAATCTAGTAAAGGAAAAAGAATACATAATATTTACTCCCGCTAATGATAACATCATTTTATATCTCTAATTCTGCGCATTCCAATACCATATACTAACTTCTCAAATATTCTAGTCGGCAATGTCTTGGTAAACAAATTAGTAAAGTTGTCATATGAGCGAATTTGCTGAACATTTATATCACCATTTTTTAAAAGATTTTGAGTGAAAAAGAACTTTGGAGAAATATGTTTTGTTCTATCTCTTTTGATATATCCTCCCTTTAATTGAGCTATGTATGCTGTATTATCTTCATATAATACTATTGGAATCTTTTTTTCTAGGCAAAAACCACAGATTTTTTTTGAATATGTTGAATAATTGACCTCAGCCAAAAACATTCTTGACTTGCCTCATGAATTGCAATTATTTCCGCATGATTTGATGAGGTAGCTGATAAAGTTTGTTTTGTTGAACGCCATGAAATAGTTATACCCTCACAAATAAATAAATATCCTGTTTGAGACTTGCCTTTATGTGGATCTGATGAAAATCCTATATCTGCATAGTCAATTAATTGTGATTCTGATTCATAAAAGTAAAATAATCCTATATCAATTGTCCCTTAAAGATATCAAAATATATGCTTAATTCCTTTCCAATGCTTTCTTGTTGGGGAAGAACTAAATCTTGCCAATAAACTAATAGCAAATGCAATATCAGGCGTGTTAAATTAGCAAGATACATTAATGCACCTATAACACTAAGATATGGTACTTCAGAACCATGAAGTTCTTCCTCATCTTCTTGAGGGCGAAAATGATCTTTATCCTTATCAAGTTACAACCATAGGGTAGGTAATGGATGCGCTTTATCCATATAAAATCGCTTTAATACTTTTTCAGTATAAGCTGATTGATAGAGGAAGATTCTATTTACAAAGTGCTCAATTTGTAAGCTGAAGCAAAACTTTGTTATTCCAAGATCTTTCATTTTAAATTCTTTCTTTAGATAATCAACTACTTTTTGAAACTCTTCGGAAGTGCCAATTACATTTAAATCATCCACATAGACAACAATTATAACAAAATCTGACCCATTTCTTTTTATAAAAACACATAGGTAAATTGGATCATTTTTATACCATTCTCTCAACAAATATTCACTAAGCCGGTTATGTTAGTGACAGCTTCACCTAAGAGGAGGGTGAATTGGGTGAGATATAAAAATTTGACATAATAAAACAGTAAACCAATTAAGCAGGGGAGAGAGTAGGTTAGGAAGATTTCACTGAAGAACGAAGACAAGGAGTTTATACTGGTTCAGTCTCAACAACTTGACCTACGTCCAGTCCTTAGAACACCTCTGAGATTTTCACTATGTTCCTAAGATTAAACGGGCTCTTGGTGTCATAGTACAGTAATTGATTTTCTTAATTACTCCCCCTTACTACTCGTAAGGCTACAATGCCCTCAAGAGTCCACACTCTAGAGTTACTCTAAAAAATGAGTAAAGAAAGATGTATCAAGCTCTCTTACAGAGTAAATGAATATTAAACACTAAAGCTTGGTAAAAAATAGAGTATTAAATGTAACAGTAAATTTCTTAACAGATGGTAGCTCTTGTAATTAATACTTCATTCAATGCCCTTTGCACTTTTTATAGTTGGAGAAGTTTAATTAGCCATTAGATTGAAGAGCTTCTAGCCGTTGGAAGATCGCTTGCGCGTGTTCGGAAGTTACAACGGTAGTTCGCCTTTAATGCTTTTGACATGGTAGGTTAAAGGCTACTAAATAACCATTGAGCGTCATAATCTGTAAAAACTTTTGACACAAGTAAGTCTTTTTGAAGAAATTTTGTAAGGATAACAGAATAAGTGATGATCATTGACATTGATACAATAGATTAGAAAGCATAGAATCAATCATCAGATCCTTCAAATGTAATATGAGCTTACTTGATTGATGTCTAGAGCAATGAATGGTTGATCGATCTGGTTAACAATTAAATACCAGGAAAAAGAACTCAAACAGGTATATATATTTATCGAGTAGATTATGGATCAACAGATTATTGAACACATGATCGATAAATAATGAAATATGAATACAGTGAGCTCTAAATGGATTGTGCAAGAATAAACTCTTTAAGTTATGTTTGCCTTCAAATCCTTTCAATAAAGATTTAAGTCTAAAAGGAAGGCTGAAAAAAGCTTGAAGATAAAGAGATAGAAGATTTTGAAAGATCATCGTGAAAGGTTGTTATGAAATGAACTAGTTTAATGATCGAACAACTGATCAAAGATTGTTTGATCAATCAAATTATCGATAAAGCTAAGTAAGAGAGAAATAGATTTGTAAAGTGTGTTGATCGATTACTTTATTGATAAATGGTTGATAGGAAAAATGATCGATAAAAGATTTCAAAGAAATCTTCTTAGTGGAGTCACAGAATAGATGATGATCAAGTAAGTGATCGATTAATGATTAATCGATTAGGTGATCAATAAATGGTTGTTGAAATTTGTCTTTAGAAAAGACCAAGAAAAAGACTTTGATCGATCATGTTATGTAAAAAGAAGAGGAAGAGGTCTAGATGATTGATCATTTTATCGATAAATGAATGATCGATTAGGTGATCTGGAAATAGCTCAAAGTAGATATGTGTAGTGAATATAATTGATAATCGATCATTTCGATCAAATGATCGATAAATGATTGATCGATTAAAGATCTTAACAGAATACTTAAACAAAACATATTATTGATAAACCAGTAAGTTATCATGCAATGTTTGAACAGGTTATCAATTAAGGTATGATCGATAAATGATCAATAAATGGTGAATTAAATAGAATATAAAATGAGTAGGAAGACTTTACCATTTATCTGTGTTCTTATTGATAACTAGTTGATTGATCAGGTGATCGATAAACGCTTACCAAGATTCTGTGGCTTTTTTTGACAGTTGATTGAACACTAAATTATCGATCAATTGATCAATAATTTTCTACAAGCTTTTACATTAAACAGTATTATCGATGATCGATCAACTCATAAATTTTGAATTATTTATCATGTTGTCAATCAAACTTAGTGCTAAGTTACTAAAATACAGAGACAATTTATCTGACACATGATCGATTAACCTTTGATTGATCAGGTGATCGATTATCAATTACATTCAAAACCTTAAATCTAACAGGTTATACCACATTTTTCCAAATTATTTTAATCCATATAAAGATTTATGCAAACGAATTGCATAATTTTCTCGAGAATTCTTACATGTTTCTGGAAATTTAAATCCTTCAGGGATTTTAATATAAATCTTACCATCTAAAGAACAATACAAATATCCTGTAACAACATCTATTAGACGCATTTCAAGCTTTCTATGGACTGCCAAACTAATTATATATCTTAAAGTGATTGCATCAACCACAGGAAAATACGTCTCTTCATAATCAATACCAGATCTCTGTGAAAATTCTTATACTACGAGCTACGCTTTATATCTAACAATATCATTTTTCTCATTTCGTTTATGCATCATGACCCATTTGTACCCAACTGGTTTTACATTGTTTATGTGAACTACAAGTCTAAAAACTTCATCTTTTGAAAGTAAATTTAGCTCTGCTTGAATTGTATCTTTCCATGTTGGCCAATCATTTCTATGTCTACATTGACATTCTTCAATTGATATAAGTTCAAGATCCTCATGTTGATTAATTATTTCAACAGCAGCTATATGAAAAAATGTTGTTGACAACTATATTTTCTTGATTCCATCTTTTTCCTGTAATAATATAACTTATCAAGATCTCTTTATTGTTTTTAGGTACCTGGGTCTCTTTAAGGTCTTTTGATTAGTTATGTTTCGATCCTCTCTCATAGGACTTGCCTCCTCAATTTGACTATTATTACCATCATGATTATTTGCTCTTTTTTCTTTCTAGGAGTTTTATCTTTGGAACTGATTTGTTTACCCCGCTTTAGGTGTGGTTTGGTTTTACTTGCACTTTGTAGTTGTCCTGCCAGGACATCAATTCTAATCAGAAAATTTCCAACTGGAATGTGAGATTTAGTAATTCTCTTAGGATTAGTAAATGCATTTGGCAATTCATTTTGCAAATGAATTATTCTTTTAATTTCAAGTTCACGTTGTTGTGTATGAGGATCTAGATGAGATAATGATAATGCTTTCCATGTGATTTCTTTATTCAGCTGCTTATTATCTCCCCCTAATATTGGAAAAATTGTCTCTTTAAAATGATAATAATCAAAACATGCCGTAAACAAATTTCCTATTAATGGTTTTAAATACTTGATTATAGAAGGAGATTCGTAGCCAACATATATTCGTAACCTTCTCTGAGGTCAAAATGTGCCGTAAACAAATCTCTTATTAATGGTTCTAAATATTTGATTATAGAAGAAGATTCATAGCCAACATATATCCCTAACTTTCTTTGAGATCCCATCTTTGTGCGGTGTGGTGGAGTAATAAGGACAATACCGCACATTAAAAAAATTCTAAGATGGGAATATTTGGCTTTCGACCAAACACCAATTGTAACAGGGAGAATTCATGGTAACTTGTTAGCATGATGTGTATAATTGCTGCTGCATGTAGAATTGCATGTTCCCAAGCTGAAATGGGAAGTTTTGTTCTCAAAAGTATTGATCTAGTAATCAATTGGAGGCATTTAATGAATGACTCTGCTAGGCCATTTTAAGTGTGGACATAAGCAACAAATTTTTCTACTGTTATTCTACTACCATTATCAAGATGAATTTTCTTAATTGCATGATCTTTGAAAGTATGCTCTTAATTGAATTATTTAAGCAAGTAATCTAGCAAATGCTAAATGACGTGTTGATAACAAACACATATAGGACCATCTTGTAGATACATCTCTTAAAACCATAAAATATTTGAATGGTCCACATGGTGGATGGATTGGTCCACATATATCTCCTTGGATACGCTCTAGAAGTGCAAGAGATTCAACTCCTATTTTTTGTCAATGAAGGCCTTATAATTAATTTGCCTTGAGAACGAGCAGCACATGAGAAACCTTGAAATTGAACAATCTTCTGGCTCTTCAATAGGTGTCTATATGAATTTTTAGTAATTATTCACATCATAGTTGGTTTGGGATGGCCCAACTAGTCATGGCAAATAATAAATATATTTTTATCAGCAAACTTCTAATCTACTACAGCATTTGTTTCAATTATACTAATATTTTTATAGTACAAATCAGAAGATAATGTCAATAATTTTTTCATGACACATTTTTCTCCATGTCTTACCATTGTAACATATAGATATTCAATGTTCTTCTCATTTATAGTCTCAACATGATATCCACTTCGACGGATATCTTTAAAACTTAATAAATTCCTTTGACACTTAGAGGAATATAAACCATCACTAAAAAAATTTTATTCCTCTGGGTAATATTATAATTACTCTTTAGAAGCCTTCAATTAGTTTTGTATTATCTGCTATAGTATTTATGCTTGCACTATTTATTGTAAGATAAGAAAAATATTTTTTTATCTTTGAGTATGGTGTGTATTGTAGCACTATCTATGAGGCATATATCTTCATTCTTGTGCCTAAAAAAAGAAAGAGAAACATCCATATTCTTCACCAAAAGAAAAAAAAATTCATTAATATAAATTCCAAGTACATCATGATCAATAATGCTCTTAAAAGAAGAGAAGGAAATAAACATAAATAAAACATAAAATAAATTAAAAAACATAAATAAAGCAAACTAAAACATTTTCTTTATCCAAACTCTTCTAATCATGATTCCTAAAGAAATCAGCCACCTCTAAATTTGCCATAGCATTAAAGCCATTAACATCATCATTCTTATATATGCAAAATTTGCCTCCACATCATCAGCTTGAAAAGTCAAATTTGCTAGATGCTCAGGCATATGACAGGTACATGACCAATGTCCTTTCATACGACATTGGTAACATTGATTTTCAACAACTCTTGAAGGGTCATTCTTATCTTTCTTTTGGCCATCACCAAGTTTCTTCTTTTGGTGGATATTTGGGTCATAATTGTTGTTTCCACCACTATAATAACAGTAATTAACACGTCTCTTACCACGACCACGACCGTGTCCATGCATATGATAGTTATTGCGTATAGTCATATTCGCTTCAGGGAATAGAGCTAATCTAGTGGGATGAATCTCATGATTTTTCATTAATAGCTCGTTATTTTATTCAGCCACAAGAAGATGTGATATCAATTCAGAATATTTCTTAAAACCCTTTTCATGATATTACTGCTGTAGGAGCACATTTGAAGCATGAAAAGTTGAAAAGGTTTCTTCTATTAAGTCCCCATTTGTTATTTTCTCACCACATAATTTTAATTAAGAACTTATTTTGAAAACTACTAATTATATTCAATCACATTTTTAAAATCTTAGAGTCTCAAATGCATACATTCATAACGAGCTTTAGGCAAAATTACTTTTTGTTGATGATCATATATTTCTTTTAAATTATTCCACAATTCTAAAGGATCTTTTATCATTACATATTCAACTTTCAGCCCTTCATGCAAATGGTGGCATAGGAAAATCATGGCTTTAGCTTTGTCTTGGCTAGTCGCTTCATTTTCGAGTAAAATAGCATTTCCTAGACCTTTGGCATCTAGGTCGCTTTTAGCATCAAAGACCTAAGACAAGTAATTTTTTCTCATGATATCAAGGGTTGTAAACTGGAGTTTGATAAGATTGGTCATGCATGGATCAAACTAAAATGGTGATAACAAAATTAGCATTATAATAAAATTGATGAACACTAAAACGTAATAAATAAAATATTAGGATTCAAAAGTCACCCATAAATAAATTATTCCTTAAAAGTTATAAAAAAAAATAAATAAATACATAAATACATAAATACATAAATAAATAACAACAAATAAACACATATGAAAATGGAAAAAGATAAACAATACAAATAATTAGTTACAATACATAATATAGAGACAATGTATATAAATATATATAGAGGGAGGGGAAAAAGCAGTAATATAAATAAATATATAAATATTACAATATATAATAGAAATTAAAAATAAAGATAATGCTACAGTAAAATAAATATAAATTTATAATACAAATAATAAACAAACCTATAATTATATAAATTACATTATATAGTCACATATAGTACTATTATGCATTATTATAAATAAATATAAACAACATATATAAATAACATAAATAAATATAAACAAATATAATGAGAAAAGAAAATATAAACAGTATAAATTATATATACATATATATGTTATATATTTATTTATATATGTATACGAGAGTTAGTACAACATAAATAAAATATTATAAAACAACATAGATACCAAATAAAGATGGTACATAAATTACATCAATTATAAAAAAAAAACATAAATAACATAATATTTCACAATAAAACAACATAATAAAATGACTTAAAACAGAATGTTAACATAATATAAAGTACAAAAGGGAGAAAAACAAAATAACATAATGTAACATAAAATAAGAAAAATAAAAATATATAATGTAATGACAAAATTAAAATGTAAAGAAAAGAACAATAAAATAACATTATATAATATAAAACATTATAATTGAGAAAGAAGATAACATAAAATTAATATGTAGCCAATATATAGATATATATGATGATGATTAAGTAAGAAGATAATTAAATGATGAGAAGAATACATTATCTTACAAAGAGTTTATACCTCAAATTTTCAGAACAAGATCGTGCTGATAATGTGTTATAAAACTAGAAGAAATAAAGAGATTAGAAAGTAGAAAAAAACAAGAGATAGAGAAGACAATAGCCTTTTTCTCATTCACTTTGTTTCATGGTATAAATGCCTTACGCGTTGCCTCTATTTATAGGCCTCCAAGTATTGAAGTCCTATACCAAGGTTACAAAGAAATAAAGAGCATCATAATGACATTAACAATGAGAAACTTCTCACAAGTTATTCACTGGGGAGGTTATATAGTTTATGAAACTTAAAGATGAGGAATCCTATGAGAATTCTAAGGATTGGGGGTTATTCAATATTCATAATAAAAACAAATTATTTTCATGTTGTTCTCATCTTCCAAGCTTCGAATACTATTCTAGATTATTTGTTCTATTTTATGATTTTTTGGAGATTTATAGGAATTTCGGGCGTAATTTCCTTTTCTACCATTTTTGAATCAAAACTTTTCGAAATGACTGATTTAACCAAAATTTTATATCCTTTTTTGAGTAATTTTGAAGTGTAAGAAAATGGGCCAGTCCACCCTTGGTGGATTGGACCCAAGCCCAGTATCATTTGGGGTCCTCCTAATAAAAACCACAGATTTAGGCTTCAATTAGTCTATAAAGATTCATGGGATCTCCCTAATGAAATTGAAGTTGAAGAAGGAGAAGAGGTGAACCAACCTTTGACCCGCGCGTTAGCTATGAGTATAGCTGAGACAGATGCAGCAAAACTGACACCATCAGTGGTATCAGGTTCAAAATCCCGATCAATGCCTTTTTCAAATCCCGCTGCAGCTGCGCGAGCTCTTCCCGCGTGCCATAAATGACCTACGAACAAGAAGAATCCTAGAACAAAATGAGAGGTAATGAGGTCAATTTTCTATTGAAGAGTTCAAAACATTAACAAATAAAAATTTTTTGGCCCAAATCCAGTAAGACTTTCTTATGGGTTTGCCTCTAGGTCCGCCTCTAACCCTTATTGCTCTTATGTACTCCATTATGACTCTAAGGTAGAATTCGGTATTCTTCTTGTCGGTCATGTAATGGATGTATTTTGCGAGCACGCCATTGATTCCTTTTATATTTGTCAAATGATGTAATATTTGTATTCGCCTTGAATTATTGTTGTATGATTATTTGTGAATATCATTTGTATGCCTTTTATAAGTGGGAGCTTTTAGAAAATAAGACTTCTAAGAGTCATAATTTTTTTTTGAAGTGCTTATATAAAATCCTTGATAGGAAATAATGTTTGTTGCTTGTATCTGTGTGATGGGAGGTACAAACATATGCTCTTGATCATGGATCTTGCAGCATCATTACTTTCTGATCAAGGATGATATAAGTAAAAGACATTGTATACTTCGCTGTGCTATATATAATTAAGATGTTCTATGGTGCGTCTCTTTTAGAGAGAACGTAGAATAATGTGGGATAAATTTGCTTCAGAACTGAAAATGGCAACCAAGAATATAATTGCTGAGCTTAATAAGGGAGAAAAGCTCAACGGGGATAACTGGGACATATGGCACCGAAAGGTTCAATACATCTTGGAGGAACAAGATGCGGTTGAACCTTTAACCACTGCAATGGTCAAGCCTGAAGTTGGCAATACAGCCCAACATAGGAGAGACCAAGAGGCTTACCTAGTGTGGAAGAAGAAAAACAGCATAGCAAGGATTACGCTTCTGAGTGCTATGGCTGATGACATTATGTGCGAGTTTGAGAGGCACAAAACTGCACAGGCTATGTGGATAGCGTTAAAGGACAAGTTTGGTGGTACTTCTACCACTAAACTTAGAAGGTTGACGATTAAGTTCGACACCTATAAGCTCAAGCCAAACAATCCAATGAAACAACATTTGAGAGAGATGGCCAACATGATCAGAGAACTTAAGGAAGCAGGCCATGTCCTCTCTGATGAACAGCAAGTGCAGGCTGTTATCAGATCGCTTCCTACTAGCTGGGAACACATGAAAGTCAACCTGACCCATAATGAAAACATCATTACTTTTAACGATGTGGCCAAACACTTGGAGCTGGAGGATGAACGTTTAGAGGCTTACAAGACCTCTGGACAAGCTTATTACACCGAGGATGCCGGTACTTCCCAATCAAGGCCCGATTCCAAGAAGGGCAAGAAGTTTCAAAAGAAAGGGAAGAAGGGTGGTCCTCAATCCAAAAAAGGAAAGAAGCAATTCAAGAAGAAGGGAAAGAAAGGTGGGAAGAAGAAGCTAGACCTGAAGAAGGTCAAATGCTTCGCCTGCCAGAGAATGGGCCATTTCGCACGTGACTGTTCAAAACAGGCTGAGAGCGAAAGGGTATTAGTGGATTATGTGAATTCACATGTTTCATATGTTTCTAGTACTGTTTTTCTAACAGAACCTGTTTCTTCTTCTTGGATTATAGACTCAGGCTCCACAGACCACGTAACCAGGGATCGAGGATCCTTTATCGAGTACCGTCGGTTGCCGTATCAAAGCAAGTGGCTTTACGTTGGGAACAACGCGAGGATCGAGGTTAAAGGTTTGGGCACCTGCAAATTTACTTTGCGTGGTGGGAAGACCTTGATACTCCATGATGTACTTTATGCTCCTGACATCCGGCAGAACTTGGTTTCTGTATTGTGTCTGTTAGAATTTGGGTTTAATGTAAACTTTCATGGTAAAGTTGCAGACATTTTTAGCAACTCAGTTCTTTATGGTTCAGCTTTCCTGTTTAAGAAGTTCTTTGTTTTAGATATTGTTGGTGATTTCAATAGTAATGAATGCTTTGCTGTTTCTTCGAATAACATTGACATAAACACCTGGCATGCTAGACTAGGACACATTAATCAAAATAGAATGATTAAACTGGCAAAAGAAGGATTGTTGGGTGCCATTCCCAATATGGAAATGTCACTATGTGAGAACTGTCTAGCTGGTAAGGCAACAAGAAAGCCTTTCGGTAAGGGAAAAAGGGCTGAAACTCCATTGCAATTAATCCATTCTGATATTTGCGGTCCAATGAGTGTGAGGGCAAGACACGG
The DNA here is from genome assembly GCF_004799145.2 of Neltuma alba. Lineage (NCBI taxonomy): Eukaryota > Viridiplantae > Streptophyta > Magnoliopsida > Fabales > Fabaceae > Neltuma > Neltuma alba. Next base: position 49,705 of record NW_021632738.1, on the reverse strand, counting down.
AGCTTGGTATTTTATTACCTTTGTTGACGATTTTTCACGATATGGTCATGTCTATTTGATCTCGCATAAGTCTGAAGCTCTTGAGTGCTTTAGACGATACACAAATGAGGTAGAGAATCAAATGGACAGTAAAATTAAAGCATTACGAACTGATCGAGGTCGTGAATATTTATCTGATCAATTCAAACAGTTCTGTGAAGAAAAAGGGATAATCAGACAACTGACTATCCCTGGCACTCCACAACAAAATGGGGTTGCTGAAAGAAGAAACAGAACTCTTTTAGACATGGTTAGGTCAATGATGGCTCAAGCAAACCTGCCAATTTCTTATTGGGGTGATGCTTTGTTAACGGCTACCTTCATACTTAACCGTGTACCCTCAAAATCAGTCGCTTCCACACCCTACGAGTTATGGACAAAACGCAAACCAGATCTAAGCATCTTGAGACCTTGGGGGTCAGCGGCGTATATCCATGATGCTTCTCATAAGCATGGGAAGTTGGGTCCCCGAGGAAAGAAATGTATCTTCATAAGGTACTCTGAACAATCAAAGGGATACGTTTTCATAGGTGAAAACGAAGATGGAACTGTGACTGAAATAGAATCAAGAGATGTAATATTCATTGAGACTGAATTTCCTAATAGAGGAGATGTTGACCGTACCGTTTCTCTCTATGAGACACAGGAACAAGACAGTACAGAACAAATTGACAAACCAGAATCGTCTAGGTGTGTTTATTATGAGTGGGAGCCAAGAAAGGTCAACACCAAGACCTGAACAAAGAAAGAAAGATAAGCAAATAGCTCCCGTCAGAAGGAGTAACAGGGAAAGTGTTCCCAAAAGACGCTTTCAAATAGAAGGCGAATCTCTCTTAGTTACTCCAGAAGGGGATGATGAGCCCCGTTCTGTATGAGAAGCCTTATCAGGTTTTGTGAAAGATGAATGGATGAAAGCTATGGAAGAAGAAATGGTCTCAATGAAAAAGAACCACGTTTGGGTGCTAGTTGATCTTCTAAAAGGGCGTAAAGCCATTGGGAACAAGTGGGTTCTCAAAATTAAAAGAAAAGTGGATGGATCAATTGACAAATACAAGGCTCGATTAGTGACAAAGGGGTACACGCAACAGGAAGGAATTGATTATGAAGATACATTCTCACCTGTTGTGCGTTTCAATTCTATTAGACTTATTCTGGCAATAGTAAACAGTTTAGATTTAGAATTACATCAGATGGATGTAAAAACCGCATTTCTGAATGGTGATCTGGATGAAGAAATCTATATGGAACAACCATTAGGTTTCATTGAAAATGGAAAGGAAAATAAGGTTTGTAAACTCAAAAGATCCATTTATGGATTGAAACAATCATCCAGACAGTGGTATTTGAGGTTTCACAAAGCAATAACCTCATATGACTTCCAAATGATAGAGGAAGACCACTGCGTCTACATTAAGCGGTTTGAGGGTAATTTTGTCATATTATCCTTATATGTAGACGATATACTATTAGCCGGAAATAATCTAGATTCGGTAGTGGCTATTAAAGAATGGCTTTCGTCGAATTTTGAAATGAAAGATATGGGTGAAGCAGAATACATACTTGGAGTTAAAATCCAAAGAAATCGTTCAAAACGAATCCTCTCTCTTTCACAAGAAAATTATGTCAACAAGATTCTTGAGCGATTTAACATGAAAGACTGCAATCCCATGAGTACCCCTGTTGCTACTGGAGTGGCTTTGAGTTCTGACATGTGTCCTAAAACTGAATCTGATAAAAAGAAGATGGAAAGAGTTCCATATGCTAGTGCTGTTGGTAGTCTGATGTACGCAATGATGTGTACAAGACCAGACATCTGTTATGCAGTGGGACTGGTGAGCAGATTCCAGTCTAACCCTGGTGAAAAGCATTGGAAAGCAGTGAAGAGGATCTTGAGGTACTTAAAGGGAACTTCCAATTATGCACTGTGCTACGAAGGAGATGACCTGCGTCTTGTTGGGTACTCCGATGCTGATGTAGGCAGAGATGAAGAAGAACGAAGGTCAACTTCAGGTTATACCTTCTTGCTCAACAATGGCGCCATATGTTGAGTAGTAGCAAGAAGCAAATGTGCATTGTCTTACATTCAATGGAAGCTGAGTTTGTGGCATGCACTGCAGCAGTGCAAGAGGCTTTATGGCTGAAGAGATTTATAGAACACCTTGGATTTGGAAACGAGAGTACCAATCCGGTGATGGTATATTGTGATAATACTGCAGCCATAGCCTATACTAAAGATCCCAAGTATCACAGCAAAACCAAGCATATTGACATCAAGTATAATTTTGTTAGAGATTACATAGCACAAAAGATTGTTACTGTACAATACATTTCAACCAAATGTATGGTAGCAGATCCTCTGACAAAGCCAATAGGCGAAAGAGTTTTTAAAGAACATGTACAAGCCCTTGGCATACGTAAAGTGTAATATGAATGCTTCATTAATGAAATTATATTTCGTTATCACTTTATGTGTCTGTCTGAAAGTATACAATGTCTAGCATGTCGTATAGGTTAAAAAGGTTGGCTCTCTCACACGGGCAACCACCTTTGGCACTCAGGTGGAGTGAACAAAGATGAGACATTTGTGTTCACCAGTAAAGCAGCAATGAATGCTAATATGGTAAAGAAGAAACACAAACTTTATGTCGTCTTGACTAAAGTGTAGCAAGTCAAGATGAGATCCACGTTGATAAAGTTGGATCGAAGTTTGGAATCTCACTTCCATAATACCTGTAGCCAGACAACAAGCTCTTTAACGTCGATGTCATAACAATGAGCAGAGTTGAAGAATTTAGGTTTAGATACTGAGTGTGTCTGGACCTAAGTCTGTACGGTGTTAATAATAAATCTAAATCGACATACGCTCTTATAGTAAAAGAGTAACACCGTAGCATGTGTTTCATACCACATGTGTTGAGAGAACCGCAAAAGGGAAGCAAGTGAAAGATCCCTGCTTCATTGCTGTGTGAGTCCCAGGGAGGAATTATCCTCCTATTGGTGTCCTTTGACTTTGACAATATCATGAAGATATGTTTCAGTGACTGCTACTTTAGCATATGTCCTATGGTCATGATTGATGCGATCTAAGGTAGTATGCTAAGAAAGCGACTGATTCATTTCAAAGTGATGTTTGGGCAAAAGGAAGATTGACTGTGATATACACACCTATGCTAGTGTCTGTGACATGTCCCTTATGACATTTTGTGGTCGTAAGTGTGGATACTAGACATAAGAGAAAGGTAATCTGAGTCAACTATTGACTCGAGAGGATTAGATTTACCATGGAAAAGTGTATATAAGTAAATCTAGGACATCTGAGGCATAATTTTAAAATTCAAGCTACACAAAGGAGAGGGTGACTTGTGCTGATTCTTTAAAAGGGATTTCTAGTACAAAGACCCAAGCGAAGACGTCATGCCCACGCGGTCACGGCAAAGCACTAAGTATGAAATTGAGGGAAGGTGAAGAGACTAGACCCGCAACATCTAATCCACCAAGTGTGAGTGGGAGATGTAAGAAAATGGGCCAGTCCACCCTTGGTGGATTGGACCCAAGTGATAAGTCTCATTATTTGCATACATTTCTAGCCCTAAACACATACTTTTGCGATCTATATTTACATACTTTGGGCATAATTAGCTTCCATTGTGCATAAGAGTTGGTGAGAAGAATTATGAGGTTTTGCAAGTGTTTTTACATGTTTTTATATGATTTTATTTGTGTGTACTTTTGATCCCTGCTTTGGTATGAATTTCAGGAAGTTTCAGTAGCATTTTTGCCATTCTGTCTGAGGCGCCACGGCTGATTTGGGAAGGCGCCACGGCGGATTTCCAAGGTACTCTCGGTGAAAGCGCCGCGGCGGATATAAGGAGGCGCCACGGCGGATTGATGTTTACATGAAGCGCAGATCACTAATCAAAACGACGCCGTACAGGAAGGCGCCGCGGCGGATTGAAGGAGGCGCCGCGGCGGATGACCGAAATTTCCAGATTTAAAACCAGAGTCGCGCGCTTCAACCAGAATCAGATTTTCAGTTACCCATTCTCCCTCCAGACGCGAATTTTCTTGCTCTCTCCGCCCTCTCTCATTTCTCTCTTTCATTTTCGTCCAATTCCATCAATTTCCACCGATCAACCATGGATCTTTCATCAATTCTTGCTGTTTCTACCCTAATCCAGAGTATGAGTAGCTGAATTTCCAAGTTCTTCTAGCAATGAAGCTGACCTGAGTTCATGGAGCTAAACAGGGAGTCATTTCAGATCTATTTTCTACCTTCTATTCTAAGAGTCATTTGTTTCAGTTGAACAATTGTGATTAGAATGAAGATTGAGTGATTAGATTTATGTTTCTTGGAATTTAGATCTGATTGAACATTCAGATGTGAGTTGTGTCCTTTAGTTCAGTTGAATAGAGGATTCTCTGTTGATTTGTAAATCTAATTCGTTTTACTTGGACTGTTGTTCTGTAAATCTGAATTTTGGTTGAATATATTGATGATTCACAGTTGTGGTCATTCTTAGAGAATTGCAACTTGCTTCTCAAGTGTTCTTGTCAATTGATTTTCCTTCTCATAGAATCAAAACAATGAATCTAGTAAGATAGTTGTTTTTGATCTATGTTAAGAGAGATTTGAGCAGTAGCTGAATCTATCCATTTAATTGACATTAAGAGACTCCAAATTATAAGATTGAACAAGGAAGGTTGGATAAATTGCTAGGGGAACTACTATCTCTCATCTGAATCTCATTTGCAATTTACCTTTCATTAGATTTGTTTCTTGTTTTGATTTCTCTTTTTCTGAACTCAAGCTCTCATCTTGGTAATTTGATAATTAATAGTGAATTGTTAAGAATTGAAATACAACTTAAGGCTCCTTGTGAAGAATGACCTAGGTAGTGCCTCACTTGCTGCATTTTCCTAGTAAAACTTTGATTACCTAGCGACAAGGTTTATCAAATTGGCGCCGTTGCCGGGGAGCCTTACTTGTTGAGGTTCTGAGCAATTCACTGGTGTGCCAAGAAAATTTTCATGTTTGAAAACCCAAAACTTCAGAAAAAGTAGCTTTAGTGTTTTTGAGTTGTGTTGCATTTTCACTTTTGTGCTTTGTTGTTAAGTAGTTTCCCTTTTTGCTGTGTTTCAAATTCATTCCATAGGTTGTCAAGGAGTTAACACAATTGAGTAGGCTGTGAATTGTTTGAATCCTTGCTGTAGCAACCTTTTCCCTTTTAATTGTTCTTCCATTTAACCTAATGATGGTTGGTTGTTTTTATGCTTTTGAGATATTTTTCTTGTTGACAAACTAATACCATTGTGTTAAGGGTTCAATTTGCAGGAGTGAAGGTGTGAACAGTGTCAGAAGCTGCTGCAGAATTCGTCCATCTGGTTTATCAGTACCAGGCGCCGCGGCGGATATCATCAGGCGCCGCAGCGCCTTTCACAGAATCAATTCTGCAACAAGCGCCGCGGCGGATTGCACCAGAGGCCGCAGCGCCTGTCCATTTTCAGCTCGCAACCGTCTCTGTAATAGAGGTCGCGGCGGATTTCACCTGATCCCCTCTTAGCTTTTTGTTCTCTCTTTGACTTCTGTCTTTTGTCTAATTGTTTTTTCACATTTATTTTATTAGTCTATTCTAGTGTTCTTTAGTTGCATGTCCCAGGATAAGGGTCTTTTACCTTTTGATTGGGAAATCAATAGAACTCTTAGGCAAATCAAGAAAACCAAACAAATAGCTGAGTCTAGTAAGCAACCTATAGTGAGTGACTCTCTTCCTCAAGTTGAATCTTGTTCTTCCTCAGAATCTGAATCTACTTTAGGAGGGTTTATAGACAATCATTTTGTGATGGATCAAAATAATAACAATGCCCAAACTGAGAGAGGTGATGCTACAAATAGACCTCAAAATGAAAGGCAAGCTGAAAATGTTCTCCATAATGCTAATATTCAATTGAATAGAGATGAGGAGAATAGGAGCATTAGAGAAATTAATAACTCAAGTGTGAACTGTGATCCATGTGGTTTTATAACTTTGAAGCTGATTTTGAACTAAAAGGTACTTTGATTAATGCCTTACCAAGATTCCTTGGTCTTGCAGGGGATGATCCATATAGACACCTTCAGAATATGCATGCGGTTTGTTCCTCTATGAAGCCCCATGGTGCTCAATTGGAAGATGTGCTAAGGAGAGCTTTCCACTTCACATTAGAGGAAATGCCAAAGAATGGTTGCAAAGCCTACCTCAGCACTTCACAACACTCACATGGGAACAACTTAAGAAGGCCTTTTTAGAGAAGTACTTTCCTGCATCAAGGACATCTAAATTGAGGAAGGCTATCTATGGAGTTCAACAAGATAGTAGAGAACCTTGTATGAGTATTGGACAAGATTTCTAGCTATGCTTTCTAAATGTCCAAATCATCAAATCAGCAAGTCTAATTAGTCCAGTATTTCTATGAGGGCTTGCTATCTCATCACAAGAACACAATAGATGCTGCAGCCCATGGTTCACTATTTGATTTGACTCCTCACAATGCTTGGGAATTATTGGAGAAGATGGCCAACAACAATCAGCAATTCAGCACAAGGGATAACCAATCTGTCAATGAAATTTTGAGGTCAAATCCTACTAACTTTGACTCTCAATTTGCTGCCTTATCAGAAAGGATGGACAAGAGAATGACTAGGATGGAGCAACTCTTGTCAACTAAACAATGTGGTGCTATGGGAACATCTCAAGCCTTGGTAGCTCCCTCTTGTGACTCCTGTGGTTCTATGATGCATTGTACTGAATCTTGCCCTTCTCAATTTGAAGAAGTGTCAGCCATGTATCAACAAAGAGCCGGTCAATATCAGCAAAGGAACCCTTTCTCCAACACTTATAACGAAGGATGGAAGGATCATCCCAATTTTAGATGGGGAGGAGGAGAGAACAACAAGGAGAGATTCATGCAGAATAGGTTCCAGCAACGTCAACATTCAGAACAAGCTATGGTTCCTTCCCAAACTACTCAAGAAGTTGGGAATTCAAGGAATGATGACATGTCTCTTTGTTGAAAAGCATGAACAGTATGAATGCTAATCTCAGTGCTATGGCATCTCAAATGGACAGAATTGATAAGCATACCACTGCATCTGATGCAAGAATGGCTGCCATAGAGAATAGGGTTGAACAATGGGAGACTAAGACTGCAAACTTGGCTAACTTTGTGACCCAAATTTCAGATAATCTCAGCAGTTTTCAAGCAAAAACAAGTGGAGCTTTGCCTTCCAATACTGTGATTAATCCCAAGTCATTGAATGCCATAAATTTGAGGAGTGGAAGAAAGGTGACATTCAATGAAAATGATGTAGAATCTGACTTGGAAGAAGATCATTGCACTAAAAGGAGCTCTCTCCAGCAAAAGAATCACCAAGTGTGGAATCTGAAAGCTTAAGAGAGAAGCAACTTCTGCAAGGAAGAAAAGAAGCTGAATTTAGAAGTGTAGCTACTGAAGGTTGCACAAATGAAGCAAGCTCTTTGATTCAAGATAATGAAGGCGTCCATGAAACACCATTGAGAGAGGACTTGGGGCAATCTTCTTCAAGAATTCAGATCCTAACCAGGACAATGGAAAGATTGAGCAAGAGAAAGTTGAAGATTCTCACAAGAGCAACAAACCAGAAAGTCAGGTAAGGAGGTAAGCTTGAAAGATCTACCTTTTCCTAAAGCTTTTATGTTTGGGCAGAAGGTTGCAAAAGAAAAACAAAATAAAGAAGTTTAGATTTCTTTAGTAAAGTAGAAATTAACATTCCTTTGCTGGATTTGTTGAAGAAAGTGCCTGAATATGCAAAATTCTTAAAAGACATTTGCACTAACAAAAGAAAGTTTAAAACTAATGAATTGGTGCAAGTTGGCCCTAATGTTTCAGCCCTTTTTAAAGCTCAATTACCTGTGAAATGCCAAGATCCAGGAGCTTTCTCCATTCCTTGTCAAATTGGTAAGTTTCATATTTCTAAAGCTTTGCTAGATTTGGGTGCTGCTATCAATGTGATGCCAAGTTCTGTTTATTATGCTTTAGGAGTTGAAATCATGAAACCTACAAGTGTCTTAGTGCAACTAGCTGATAAGTCTATTAGGAATCCAAGGGAATCTTAGAAGACATTTTGGTTCAAGTAAAAGACCTTGTATTTCCTGCTGATTTTTATGTGTTAGATATGACTAATGAGGCCATAAGTGAAAGCACATTGATTTTGGGTAGACCATTTCTAAGAACTGCCAATACCATGATTTGCATGAAGGATGGGATTATAAAAATGGAATTTGGTGGACAAGAAATTCAATTTAACATGTATGAGATGATGAAACATCCACATGAGGATTATTCTCTGTTGGGGCTTAATATGATTGATGTGTCACTTGAAAATGAGTGTGAATCTATTTTTGAGCATGATAACAATGATGATACTGAAGATTCTTTCGTCTCTTTCTCCTCCATATATTCTCCTTCATCTTCTTTTTCTTCACACCTTGATGATGTACCTAGCATTGATTCTAAAATTGATGGCTGGCTTTCCACTTGGAGTGAGTTGTCTTCAGTTTCATCCATTAAGTCTTCCATTGATGCTAACTCCACACTGTCAAGTGATGAACAACTTGCAAAAAGATTGCTTGTAGATTTCTCAACAGCACAAGAGAGTGAATCAACTCCTATACAAGAAGGGGAAGGTGAAGGGCACAAGACTCATGATTGCAAGGCTAGCCCAAGTCTCATGGAGGAACCTCCATTCAAGGAGCATGCAGCTGAACCTTCTGAACAACAGGATTTGTCTTTAAATTCTTATCACATTTTGTATTCCAATCCTGTTTACAAGTCACTTGATCTTAATTTCTTTAACCATGCAGAATTGGAACACCTCTTGGAAATCATGCGAAGTGCAGCTACTCCCAACCCTAGGAGATTAAGCATGACACCAACCAAATTTGCCGAAATATGCAGCATAGGGAGTGCACTTTTGCAATCTAATTTTACTTCTGAAATTGGAATTCCTCAAGATTATTCTGCATCTAACTTTGAGTTTTCACATGGATTTACAAATGTTTTAAATGCATTGTTGCAGGGACCAACTAAGGAGAGTTACTCACATGAGGATGAATGTACAACTGAAATTTTTGGTATTGAAGCTTTGAAGCAATCTGGAAAAAATTGCACTACCTTGGAGCTCAAGAAACTGATACCCTCAGTAGTTCAACCTCCTGAATTGGAGCTTAAACCCTTGCCATCAACACTGAAATATGCATTTTTAGCTGAAAATGAAAGACTCCCGGTGATAATCTCTAACTCTTTAACTGATATTGAAGAATCTCAATTACTTGCTGTTTTGAAAAGGTATAAAAGTGCAATTGGATGGTCTCTAGCAGATATTCCTGGTATTAATGCTTCAATTTGCACTCATAGAATATTGTTAAATGAAAATGCAAAGCCCATAAGGCAACCTCAAAGAAGACTTAACCCACTCATACTTGATGTTGTTAAAAAGGAAGTAACAAAGCTGCTTAGTGCTGGTATCATATACCCTATTTCAGATAGTGAGTGGGTAAGTCCAGTTCAGGTTGTTCCTAAGAAAAGTGGGATCACTGTGGTTAGGAATGAAAAAATGAATTAATCCCCACTAGAATCCAGAATTCTTGGCGTGTTTGCATTGATTATAGGAAACTTAATGATTCTACAAGAAAAGATCATTTTCCTCTACCCTTTATAGATCAAATGCTTGAAAGATTAGCTTGTAAATCTCACTATTGTTTCCTTGATGGTTTCAGTGGCTATTTTCAGGTTCCCATTGCACCTCAAGATCAAGAGAAGACTACATTTACTTGTCCCTTTGGCACATTTGCATATAGAAGAATGCCATTTGGACTTTGCAATGCACCGGGCACATTCCAAAGGTGTATGCTATCCATCTTTAGTGATTTGCTAGAGAATGGAATTGAGGTGTTTATGGATGACTTTACCATCTATGGAAATAATTTTGATGAATGCCTAGTGAATTTGGAAAAGGCTCTATCTAAATGTGTTGAAAAGGATCTTATCCTAAATTTTGAAAAATGTCACTTTATGGTCCAACAAGGAATAGTTCTAGGTCACCTAATCTCTGAAAAAGGAATAGAGGTAGACAAAGCAAAGGTTGAAGTAATTTCCTCTCTACCCTATCCAACAAATCTTAAGGAGCTTAGATCTTTCCTAGGCCATGCTGGATTTTATAGAAGATTCATAAAAGATTTTAGTAAAGTGACTTTTCCAATGTCTAAATTGCTGCAAAAAGATGCTTCCTTTGATTTCACTGATGAGTGTAAAATGTCTTTTGATGAGATTAAATCCAGATTGACTTCTCCACCTATTTTGACTTGCCCTAATTGGAATTTACCATTTGAATTATGTTGTGATGCCTCTAACAATGCAGTGGGTGCAGTTTTGGGACAAAGAGATGGTAAGGCTTCCAAGGTTATTGCTTATGCTTCAAAGACTCTAGATAAGGCTCAAACTAATTACACAACTATTGAAAAGGAGCTCTTTTCTATTGTTTTTGCATTAGACAAGTTTAGGCCTTACCTAATTAACTCTAAGGTTACTATTTTCACTGATCATTCTGCAGTTAAGTATCTTTTCAGCAAGCCACAATCCAAACCGAGGCTCTTAAGGTGGATGTTGTTGATCCAAGAGTTTGACATTGACATCAAAGACAAACCTGGAGCAGAAAATGTGGTGGCTGACCATCTAAGTCGCTTACCAGAAACTACAAGGGGAGTAATCGGTTCAGATTCTGTTTGTGATGAGTTTAAGGATTGTTCTGTTTCTGCCTTGTCTCTCTTGGAACCTTGGTATTGCCATATTGTCAACTTTTTAGTTGCTGGTCTAATTCCCCCCTCTTTGTCTCATTTTCAGATGCAGAAGATTAAGAGTGAGTCTAAGCACTACATTTGGGATCCTCCAATCTTTTGGAAGGTATGCAGCGACCAAATCATTCGGAGATGTGTACCAAATGAAGAATTTCAAGACATCCTGCATGCTTGCCACTCTCAAACTTGTGGAGGTCATTTTAGTGCTAACAAGACTGCAAGAAAAATATTGGAAGCTGGTTTGTATTGGCCATCACTCTTTAAAGACTCTTATGAGTATTGCAAGAATTGTGATATTTGTCAAAGATTTGGTAGCCTAACTAAGAAACATGAATTACCCCAACACCCAATGCTTTTCTGTGAGGTGTTTGAAGTATGGGGTATTGATTTTATGGGCCCCTTTCTTCCTTTATGGGTTTTACATATATTCTTCTTGCATTGATTACCTTTCAAGATGGGTAGAAGCCATAGCAACCAAAAAGAATGATGCTGCTACTGTTTCAAAATTTCTGAAAAATAACATCTTTTCTAGATTTGGCATTCCTAGAGCAGTAGTTAGTGATAATGGCACTCATTTTTGTAATAAATTGCTACAAGGATTGTTCACTAAGTATGGTGTAACACATAAGACATCCACACCTTATCATCCCCAAAGTAATGGGCAAGCTGAAAATGCAAATAGAGAAATCAAGAAGGTGTTGGAACTATAGTTAAACCATCTAGGAAAGATTGGAGTGCTAGATTAGATGATGCTTTGTGGGCATATAGAACTGCATTTAAAACCCCAATAGGCATGTCTCCTTATAGATTGGTTTATGGTAAGATGTGTCACCTACCAGTTGAGATTGAACATAAGTCTCTTTGGGCTGTCAAAGCATGTAACCTTGATTTTGATTCTGCTGGTATGGAAAGGTTATTGCAATTACAGGAACTTGAAGAGTTGAGACTTGAAGCTTATGAGAATTCCAGGTTCTACAAGGAGAAGACGAAGATGATCCATGACAAGCAAATTTTAAGGAAGACTTTCAAGGTTGGAGATAAAGTATTGCTGTACAAAGCACGATTCACATTTAAACCTGGGAAGCTGAGCACTAGATGGGAAGGACCATACTTGGTCACTAAGGTCCACAAGTTTGGCATGGTAGAGCTGCTAGATGAGAAGAGTAGTAAAACTTTCAAGGTCAATGGCCACCTGCTCAAAATTTACAAGGAGAATTTTGACCCACCATAATTCCAGGTTGTCCCCTTCCTCACATACTTTAGTCTGTGTTTATTTGATTATTATCATTCTTGAACTCCATTTTTGAACAAGTGTGGGGGAGGGCATAACTAGTAGCAAGTGTAGGTTGTTTTTAGTTTGTTTTGAAGTGTTCTGTTGTTTCTTTCCATTCCTTCCTTTACCAATTTTCCTTGCTATCTTTTGTTTGAATTTGCACTGAGGGCAATGCAAGGATCAAGTGTGGGGGAGTGAATGTTGTGTTTTTGTGTGTTTTGTGTCTTTTGTAGAACCTCAGTTTTCAAAAACTTTTTGAAGGTTTAAGCCTGCTTCAGGAATTCTAATGTTACATTTGTGACTGATTTGATTTGGAAATTAAATATCCTGAAGTGAAATTTTCTACTGCACAGAGATTAAGTATGATGTGTTCTTTAGCTGAGTGAATGAATATGGAAGACAAAGCCTAGTTGGAAGGATTCTTTGAGCCTTTATATTCATTTCTTATGTGTGCATTCACTTGTTTCTTATGCTCTCTAGAACTTGTCTTAGTTCTTAATCAAGACCACATGCAACATTAGTACTCTTGAACATGATTGAGACATTCATTCAAATTGGCTACTTAGACCAAATGGCCAACCCCTGCATGAATTATCCCTTGTTACCCATTTGAGCCTTTTAGCTGAATTTTTCCATTCATTTCACTCTCATTTATAAAACCTCTTTCCTACAAGGATGCATATTTCATTTCATTAATTCCTTTTAGAATTCACTAGCATTTTGATGGATTCAATTGATGGAATGATATGAGGAGATACATACTTGAACTTTAAAAAAAAAAAACAACAACAACAAAGAAAAGAAGAAACATGTGAATGTAAAAGAAAGAAAGAAAAAAAAAACAACAAAAAGAGAAAGAGAATAGAAAAGTTGAAAAGAAATGAAAAGGCAAGAAAAGAAAAGAAAGTGGGAATAAAAGCACCTTTATAGCTTAGGAATTCAAGATCAAGAAATCAACCCTTAAATTGAACATTACTAATGCTATTGAATTCTACACATTGATTCACATATTATCTCTATCCTTCTATGCATTCTTGTGCATTTCTTCCTCACCCTTACATTACAACCCACAAAAGTCCTCTTGATTCTTGAGTGCTTATGTATTTAAGTGGTGGAGAGGTAGAGCTATTACAAGCATATGGTAGAGCATTTGAATAAGTGAATTGAGTGAAAGAACCTTTGATACTTGTTAGTTGAGCGATACACTAATTCCCTTGTGTGATCTTCTATATCTTATTCACTTGGATTAAATTACATATCATTGCTTGATTTCTTGCATTAGAATGTTCCATGGATGGATATTGGTTGAAGAATCATTGTTGGTTGCAGTTGTAACCTGAACTTTTGAGCTTGCTTATTCCTTTCTCGCATCCTTCTCTTTCACAATATGTTTAGATTTGAATTGCCCAGGAGTGCAAAAGCTAAGTGTGGGGGAGTTGATAAGTCTCATTATTTGCATACATTTCTAGCCCTAAACACATACTTTTGCGATCTATATTTACATACTTTGGGCATAATTAGCTTCCATTGTGCATAAGAGTTGGTGAGAAGAATTATGAGGTTTTGCAAGTGTTTTTACATGTTTTTATAGGATTTTATTTGTGTGTACTTTTGATCCCTGCTTTGGTATGAATTTCAGGAAGTTTCAGTAGCATTTTCGCCATTCTGTCTAAGGCGCCACGACTGATTTGGGAAGGCGCCACGGCAGATTTCCAAGGTGCTCTCGGTGAAAGGCGCCGCGGCGGATATAAGGAGGCGCCACGGCGGATTGATGTTTACATGAAGCGCAGATTCACTAATCAAAACGACGCCGTACAGGAAAGGCGCCGCAGCGGATGATCGAAATTTCCAGATTTAAAACCAGAGTCGCGCGCTTCAACCAGAATCAGATTTTCAGTTACCCATTCTCCCTCCAGACGCGAATTTCTTGCTCTCTCCGCCCTCTCTCATTTCTCTCTTTCATTTTCGTCCAATTCCATCAATTTCCACCGATCAACCATGGATCTTTCATCAATTCTTGCTGTTTCTACCCTAATCCAGAGTATGAGTAGCTGAATTTCCAAGTTCTTTTAGCAATGAAGCTGACCTGAGTTCATGGAGCTAAACAGGGAGTCATTTCAGATCTATTTTCTACCTTCTATTCTAAGAGTCATTTGTTTCAGTTGAACAATTGTGATTAGAATGAAGATTGAGTGATTAGATTTATGTTTCTTGGAATTTAGATCTGATTGAACATTCAGATGTGAGTTGTGTCTTTTAGTTCAGTTGAATAGAGGATTCTCTGTTGATTTGTAAATCTAATTCGTTTTACTTGGACTGTTGTTCTGTAAATCTGAATTTTGGTTGAATATATTGATGATTCACAGTTGTGGTCATTCTTAGAGAATTGCAGCTTGCTTCTCAAGTGTTCTTGTCAATTGATTTTCCTTCTCATAGAATCAAAACAATGAATCTAGTAAGATAGTTGTTTTTGATCTATGTTAAGAGAGATTTGAGCAGTAGCTGAATCTATCCATTTAATTAACATTAAGAGACTCCAAATTATAAGATTGAACAAGGAAGGTTGGATAAATTGCTAGGGGAACTACTATCTCTCATCTGAATCTCATTTGCAATTTACCTTTCATTAGATTTGTTTCTTGTTTTGATTCCTCTTTTTCTGCACTCAAGCTCTCATCTTGGTAATTTGATAATTAATAGTGAATTGTTAAGAATTGAAATACAACTTAAGACTCCTTGTGAAGAATGACCTAGGTAGTGCCTCACTTGCTGCATTTTCCCTAGTAAAACTTTGATTACCTAGCGACAAGGTTTATCACCAAGCCCAGTATCATTTGGGGTCCTGGTATAAATTACAAAACATATGGGTCCCTAACTGCAGTTTTAGCCTTTTTATATGACATGCAAAATGGGGGGAACGGTTGGACTAAGGAGGCGGTTTATTAATTTCAAACGTGTGGAGTTACGTAACTGATCCAAGGGGATCATTTTGTGAGTATGCGTTTTTCTCCACAGGCAGTTCGTTCCTCCAGACCCCCCACTCTCAGAACCTCTCCTTCTCTGTGCATTTGCTGTGTCTTCAAGATCCGAGTTCCTACAGTAACCGGACCTCCGCGTGGCTATCTGAGACTGTCTTATACTTCAGGTACGCCCGAAAACCATCATGAAGGTTCGTGAAGTGTTCCACACACTTCTTATTTGTTTTTGAGCCAATTTCTATCACTGTTCTTTTGTATTCAATTTATATTTTTTCAAATGTTTTTGACGACTCTTATTCGATTTTTCACTTATTTTGGATAATGAAAAACTAGATATTACAGGAAACTTGATTGATATTGTAGGCAAATGAAAAGAGCCAGAGGCACAAAGAAGAAAAATAAGTCAAAGAACCTTGAGAAGCATTCTGAGGAGCTTAAAGTTAAGAAGAATGAAAGAATCCAAGTCAAGAGAAGAACCTGAAGGAGTCACCCTTTCTATATTCTTTGCCATGGCACAAGATGGCCTCCACGCTGGTGAAGTTCTCAAGCTCATAACACCCCCTCTCTGGATTCTTCACCGCGACGAAGAATTATCTTCAAGGACCAAAAATTATAATTTCAACCAAGGCCTTCTCTTCAATCACCATTCCTGCATTTTCGATTCAGATCGTGTCGTCCATCAGCATTTACTATTTCCATAATTGCGTTCCAAATCCAATCCGCCATCGTCCTTCTCTGTAGCTGCTATGGAAGAGTTAAATTGTAGATTCGATGAAGTTAATTCAGCCACCATGAGCAGCTAATTCTCTACAGCTCCTAGAGTGAAGATTGCGGCCAGAGTTCAGGTTCTGCAAGGGGAATACTCTGTTTCTCTCTTCTAAATTCAGACTGGTAGTTCTGAGTTGAATTAGCCTTTCGATTGAATGTGTTGTTATTGAGAGGAACCTCTTCTCTTATAATCTAGTCACATTTGCTTCTGCTTTACGTTGCTGAGTTGATTTTGTACTTTCAGACCGTGGAAACAATTGATCCATTACACGTGGAACTTGATTAAGTTTTATATTTATGGTTTGATTGTTTCTATTGTCAGGAAGCTTGTTTGAGATCTGACTTGATTGTAAGAGGAGGCCAAGTGGTACTGTAAGGGTGTGATAGAGGCCGAAGATTAAAAATATAAACAGTAGCATTGGGTCCATTTTAAAATGCATTTGGTCTTGACATAACATAGGCAAAGCATTTCCATCATTAATAATTTGGTATGATGTTTAATTGGATTCTAATCCTAATTCATTTGAGCTCCACGAAGAGAAAACCTATGTCTACCCTATCCAGCATAGAGCTAATATAGTTTTAACTGAATGTGATGCGACTGAGCCTTGTCAATATCTTTTTAATAAGATGTGTGTATATACAATTTTGTTCTCCCAATATAAAAAATGTGACTAATGCAGAGATATTCATTTTTTAAAAAAATGTGTGTTAATTGGTATAATTTTGAATCGATTTTTAAAAAAAATGTCAAACTAAGATGTTTCTGGAAGATTTTAAGATATTTCTTAATTTATACAATTTAAATATACGCACACAAACATAATAATACTAGGTTCGAGTTTAGAACTTTATCTAAATATGATGGTATGCCGCCACTAGAACAATTTATTGTTGACTAGATTTCAAGATTTTGGTTTGAGTAAACTTTTAACAATACGGTTATACATGAAATACAACACAACTAGTGTAACACCTCACATAATTAACCATATGCTAAATAAAAATACTTTAATAGCCCATAAGTATTTCTCCAAACAAATTCTTGAAATAACTTAAATAAAATAAAACATTAAAGTTTTATAATCATGGCAAATAAAATATAATATAGTATGTACTTGAGGGGGGTAACGTCACAACTTATAATTACATAAGGGGTTAAAACATGTCAAATAGAGCCACATTACATAGCATTGGATTTAGAAGATTTAATTTTGAAAAATTCTGTT
Organism: Neltuma alba; assembly: GCF_004799145.2. NCBI lineage: Eukaryota > Viridiplantae > Streptophyta > Magnoliopsida > Fabales > Fabaceae > Neltuma > Neltuma alba. Next base: position 32,547 of record NW_021632738.1, on the reverse strand, counting down.
GTCAAGTTACTATTCATTTAGTAACCCTAAAATTTTTGTCAGTTTTAAAAATGTATAACTAATTCTAAAAAAATAGAAATAGTATGGTTCCTATCTCTATTTGAAGATCTTTCATTTCTTTATATAGGAAAAATACCCATTGATCCATTTCTTTTTTCCATTTGGACTCCATTTCATGTGCAAAATGTACTATTTATATGATCAATTTTTAACTGCCAGATTTCTATCATAACTTAAAAATTCATAACTTTCAGCACATAACTCTAAATTAGGTAATTTACCACTTTATTTAAAACTTGGAATGTGGACTTTGGGCATACCAAATCTCACAACCAGATTCAATCATTTGATCATACAAGTCGTGGTCATAAAACCATGGTTTTGCTTGCCTTATCAACCTTTCTTAGGGCATTATCTTAGGAAATAAAATTCATGACAATGCAAATTAACAAAATACTATTCATTCTTTCTCATACTCATGCACTAACCATGGTTCCCTAGAGGTGGGTTTATAGTCTAATACAAGCACTTCAACTAATTCACAAATTTAAAAACATAATTAAAAAAACACGTAAGTTTAACATTTTATAAAGTCCTTAATTAAATCTCAAAAATAAAGTTCAACCATATCATTGCATATAACATAGCATAACATAAGATATCATCACAACCAATGCGAGTTAACATTAAAGTTAGATGTTCTTGCTACCTCTTTTCAAAGTTTGATCCTTGCCTCTCCTTCCTTGAACTTGAGGGTCTTCTTGCAAATGTTCAACTCTTATTATTCACATAATAGGGGCATTCTAAGTATCAATTCAAACAACTTCAATACTAAACTTAAACCCTAACCCTTAACTTTGATTTTTAGGGTCTTAGTGTCATCTTTCTTAACGTAATTCCTATATGCTTTTCCTATTTAATTTTGCATGTAGAATCCATATTTTAACTTAGAATCATCAAAATCCAAATCTTCACTACTCAACCTGCTTTGGCTGAATGTATAGGGTTTCAAGGTTTAAAATTTTCATTTTCAATTTTAATACTTCCAAACACCTTTCCTCATTATATCCCTACACAATTTCACCTTCTAAACTCATTGGAAGTATCAAATTAACATGAATCAAACTTTAACCCCAAGAATCATATTTGGCCGAATAACATGCTCTCAGAAATCAATCATAAAATATTTCACAAATCATACAACAACAAAAGATTCAAGCCGCTTTCAAATATCTGATCATCATACTTACTTTAAATCAATATTATCTCAATGCATACCAATTTGGGCAGCAAGGAGACTTAGGGTTTTTAGCTCTCAACTTCCATCAAAACCATATCTAAATCCAACAATCCATATGGCAACATAAACCATGACAAAGTCCATGATATTACCTTGATTAGATACTTGAATTTACCTAGGTTTTTCTTGTTCTTCCTATTCTCCTCTTCATCCTTCCTCTTGGCCAAATTCTTTCTCTCTTTTTCTCTCCTCTCAGCCAAAAATTTTCTTGTATGGGAGGGAAGGAAGTATTTATAAGACTTGCCTTAAAATTTACGCCATGATTAAAATCAAGTTACCATGCTTACTCACCATGACATGTGGCTCTTGATTAGGCTATAATTCCCCATGATCTAGCCAAGTGTCTTAGCTTGTTGGAGAAGACAAGGTAAGTTTATTTCCTTCCAATTGTACCCTTTGATAAATGCTTTTCTATCCCATTTTGCCCTCAAAAATTGTTACAATTCCAACACTATCCTTCTTACAATAATTGGCACCAAAAATAGAGGGAAAATGGGAAAAATTTGTCCAAAAATAAATCTTAGGTTATTCCTCTATTAATCTTATAACATTACATTGTATCGAGTATTTTTTCAGGTTCAGACTTTTCCTATAGCACTAACACATGTTTGGTAACACTTTCTTGTTATGTCATGCCCTCTCTCATCATAATTAACTTCATATAATACCAATAATAAAATACAGTGTGCTTTTAGGGTTCATGTGCTCTAGACAAAGCATTAAATTATTTAATTTCACTGTGACTTTGATTAATTACTTCCTGATACTTCCTAGTTTTGAAAATTCCTTTCTCTGCTCCAATACTCTTCTTTTGTTGGGGAAAAGTTTCCTAATTTTTCTCAAATAAAAAATCAGCCTGTAAATACTTCTATTCAAAATTCTCCGATACTCTCCTTTGTTTAAAAGTCGGCTTTAAATTTCTTTAAAGCGAATCTCTATACTTTTAAGAGTCAGGGATAATTTTACAATCTATCATAATCTTCATGCTACTTTTTTCTCATTTCTGTCTAATTATTTGAGGCCTCTACATAATTAATATAATTGATTTTGGCTATTTTTTTATTTAGGTAGAATTTTCATAATTAAATAAAATTATTTAATAATTTACTTTCATCAAATTTTCACCTTTTGAGCCTCAAACACTACTCTAAGTCTTTCTTTCTATTTTCTATGAATTCCTAAGAATTTTCTAGAATTTCTGGCACATTTTTAAAAAATGCCCTTCACAGACCAAAACTTCTCAAGTTTGTAGTTTGGTCTTTGTCAAGGTTTTACTTTAAAGGTCGTTTCATCTACATCTTCTTTATCCTATTTTGTCCCTAGTTTGTCCTAAATTTCTCTTTTCATTAGCTTAACATGTAGGATGTGACAAGGAGCATATAAACCTTCATGGCTCATCAATGTCTCCCCTTGATTTCTATTAGATTCCTCACTTGAAAATGTTAATATAAGAAATGAGATCTAATATCTCAATAACTACTGAAATTCTAACATATACAAACAAATCATATATGCTTAATCAAAATCTGATTATACGTACATATGTTTGTGTGTGGATGTTACAGATTTTTATATTCAACTCAATTTCACTTTTAATTCAATAATATATCAATCTCAAATTTCAATGTATCTAAAAATAATTCAATATGTAGCCTTTCTTATATCACTGTTCATCCTTATATTGCTGACTAGAGTCATAGTTTAACACAGAGTTCAAAAGAAACTAATCCATTTTATTGGGTCATTCTAAGATCACCAATAGTTGAGATATATCCGGTCAAAGATATAAAACTCAAGTTCAGACTATGGCTCTGCTTCTTTACAAATAAGAATGGGCAGATATCACATGTGCCATAATTCCAATGAATTCCCAGTCAAAGGAAAACATGAAAAAAGGGGCCTTGATAAGTGCTATCCATTGTGCACCGAGTGATGACATACCATGTGATAATTGTATATCCATGCATATTTCCTTTTATTATTAGCCAAACTATGTATATGTCATATACAGATAATGTTACATTAAAAATACGTCTATAAATATATTATTATTCTAAATATGATAACAAAAACATTTTAGTATAATTTAACAGTATAACTCATTAGATTATAATTTAGTTAAAATATTCAAATATTAATAATAATTAATAGCAATAATCTTGAATAAAAATAAATTTATTAAAACTCCATTTCTTTGAAAACTCAATGCACACACATAATTTAGTATAATTTAGTTGGATCAAAAAGTTTATCTACCATGATATAATCACAAACAATTCACATGTATATACAAAAACTTTTCAGAGTTACTTGCTACCTTTTAGCTTACAAATAGTCACAATGATTACTCCAAAATTCTCAATGAGTGTTTATGAAATTGCACATAAATATTTATTAATATATGACTTATAACTATTCTAGAATTACCCTAAAATTCTAAGACTATTCTCTAAATTAAAATTGTATAAACATATTAACTCTCATAGGTCTAACTATTTATAATAGATACAATATTATTTGGAAATAACAATTTTCATATAAGACAATATTGGAACTTAATAACTTAAATAAATATATATTTATTACCCAAAATTCTAATCCCACATTAAAATCTCAATTATTTATTCTAGTCTCATTTTAAATTTTTTCCCTCAACCTAAACAGCTCCTTTGAATTATAAATGAGCTTTAATTTTATTTAATTTCATAAAATTCTCAGTTTATAATTTCAGTCACAAGCTTAAGAAATTTTTTTTTAACAAGGTAGCTTTAACCTATGCAACACTTAAATTGCTGAAAACCTTAATAATGTATTAAATAATCTAAATAAATTACTTAACTTAAATTTAATCCGTATAAACATTCTATATTGAATAATAAATTTTTCTGATTAAAATATTAATTTAAAATTCTCAAAAACAATTAATGAATAAATATAAACAGATTAAAATTTATTAATAATTTATTTTTAAATTTCTATGATCCTATGTTATCAAAACTCACTACTTATTCCATACCAAAATCGCAAAATTTTCTTGCAAAATGAAAGGAAAACAAAAGGTCTTGAGTATTTAATACCCTCACATTTAATTTTCCTCCTCATTTTTCTTTTGCCTTCGTCTTCCTCTCATTTTCCCCTCATCCTATCACCTCCTCCTATTTGTTTTTCAACAATCTTCTCGTCCGTTTTTCTTTCTTCAATTAATTACCCGACATTTTCCACTGTCGGTGGAAAAGTTGGGTTGTTTCTTCTTTTTTGTAATAATAATATTTTTTAAAATTTTTAATTATTATTTTTATAATTATTTTTTATTTTTTAATTAAAAAATAATATGTTACAACTACATTAAGGGAAAACTATTATACTATATAGATGATGAAGTGTAGTGAATAACTAGCCTATTATTTTTGTCAAGTTATTTATAATTTTTGTTTAACTATTCACAACACTTCATTAGCTATTTACTGCAATAATACATTTTTAAAATTTTAAACTTACTAAAATAAATGAATGAAGTTGCTCTTAAGTTACTAATAACTTTTGTTTAGTTATTCGTACACTTCATTAATTATTTATTTTTATAGTAAGTTTAGTAGTACCCGTAATTAACAACCACGTTTTTCAAACTTCAAATTTGTTGAAATAAATGAAATGAGATCATTCCTTCTAGTTATTTGTAACTTTTGTTTAACTATTTATTACATTTATTAGTTCTTTATTGCAATAGTTTAGCCACTAACAACCATGTTTAAAAAAACACCTCATGAATTAATTTCTGATCAGTATTATTTACTATAATTTAATGGCGGTTGACTATACTTAAAAAGCAAATGACAATACATTTTTATAGTAATTTTTAATTTGAAAATTTGAAATTCTACAAGCATGTTTTTTTTGGCGGGATTTTTCCATAAACATAAAACATGATTTATTATTCAAAGTGTATGTTACACGGATCGAATTAAATTTCATTATTCAAAAGATTCTAAATCATTAAAAAAAACATACATTTTTCAATTCCCAAACCCTCAACAAATAAGAGCAGATCAAATCCTCATTCTTTGCCCCAGTTAATCAACTTCTTAAAATTCTCTAAAGATCGACCACCTTCAGCAATATTATTCATGACGATTTCTTTCCATTTCAAAGAATGCTCTCTTATTTCTTCATCTTTAAGCAACTTCTCCACCTTCTTCTTTATCTCTTCCCTTGTTATAATTCCATTTTCATCCTTTTCGAATCCCATACCAATGTTCCACATATCAGAAACATACGCCTTGTTTTGAAACTGATCACTGAAAAATGGCCAACACAAGAATGGCACACCACTGTACACACCGTCTATAGTAGAATTCCAACCACAGTGACTAACAAAACAAGCCACAGAAGAGTGGCTTAGAACCTTCCTTTGCGGAGCCAATTGACAATTTCGCCCTTGTCACCTTTAAACCCCCTTGGGAATATGTAGCCATCGGTTGGCTTGTCGGTGTCATTAAGTCGTACAACCCACAGGAAAGGTTTGTCTAAAAGATCGAGTCCGAGTGCAAGTTCTTTGAACTGGTTCGGCTCCATTACTGCTATACTTCCAAAGGAAACATAAACGACAGATCGAGGTGGTTGCTGGTCGAGCCAATTAAGGCAGGTTTGATCTTCTTTCCAGAATGAAGAAGTTGTGTTTTGGTCATCATCTGGTCAAAATGGGCCAATTGATAGGAACTTTGGTGATATTAAAAGTGCACCAGGTTCGAGTTCGTAGGTTCTATTGCAGAGCCACAATTGTCCTAACCTTGTTAAGGTTTGTATCTCTTGTAAGATATGGCCGAAGAAGTACTCATGTATGGATGTTGTTCTTGGTTGGTTTGCCGGGTCCATCACTGGCGTGCCTGGGGGAAGCTGAATCCTTGTTTTTGGTTGGTAGTCCTACAAGCGAATTGCCAAATGAACCGATATAAATATTTATATTGGGCATGGCATTGTGCAGCAAGTCTATGTATAACATGAAAGTATTCTCTTCAGTCTTATAGTGTAAGAGCTAATTAATGTTGGGTTTGGGCTCCTTTTCTATGTGGAAAAAGATTCAATATTTAAAATCCATTTGTATGCTTACATATCAAAGTGGAGAGAGGTCAAATTAGGGTAAGAGAGAAGTCTTATGGTGCACCACTTCAGAGAAGAGAGAAGAGAAGAGAAGAGAGAAAAAGAATTGTCGCATCTTCATAGGACCGTCTTGGTAAATTGGCATTTATGCATTTAACAATCATTAGATTGGGCTGAAATTTTGTTAAGAAGTTTGCAACATGCAATACGTCATTTTCAGTTGTTGGATTGTTAATTCATTGTCTGGTATGAAAGATATTTAGTTTGCCCTACAACCTTTATTTTTGGTATTTTTTAGCTTCATTCTCTGTTGTAAGCTTGTTGCTTTAGTAGCTTTGCGAGTTGGTTGCACCTGTTTATGCATCTGATGGAGACTCTCTTATATCCTATTTTGATTATAGTGGATTTATGTCTCTTCGGCCTAGATGACCCATGGTTTTTAGCCTAGCTGGCATTGAGAGGTTTTCCATGTTAATAATTTTGGTTCTCGTGTTATTTAATTTCTACTATACAATTGTTTTATTTTTTACTAAGAAATTCTTGCAAGGAGTGAGAAAATATTTTCACTTCCTATAAATCATGGGCATGAGTTGTGTGTTTTTCTTATCAATTAGAGGATTTACTTTAATTATAAATATAAGACCATAATTTATTTTGTTTTCTAATTTTATAATTGTAAGATATAGTCAAAGAAGGACTTACCTAAGGTTGTCCACGGTAGGTTTGCTGCGTCCATCATAGGCATCTTTGGGGAAAGTTGAATTTCTTGGTTTTTAGTTGGTCGTCCTGTATGCATATCGCCAAATGAACCAGTAGACAAATACTTAAATTGGGTATGACATGAAATGATACATGCAAAAGACAAGTCTATATGTAATACTCGAAGAAATCACTCTGAGATCCACAAAAGAATATAATTATAAAAAATTTTAATGACAAATAAGCAGTATAGATTTCATTGTCATCTTTTACAACAAAGCTTGGCATTCACTTGTTATGGGAGTTTTTATACACTCCTTCATTGACATCACATAGTACTTTTTAAGTATAGGGATTTATTCTGCTTCTAAATATAATATTTCAATGAATTTTGCCTCCCAAATTTATCATTTTTTTTAAACTCTCTATTAATTGCATAGTTAAAGGAGGTTTTCAGTAAGGGAGTAGTATCCAACACAAATAATTGAAAAGGATATTTTAGAAAAATTAATATATATTCTTATTTTACGAATAATGTAAGCAATTTAAGTAATTATACTAATCTATATAAATTAGTTATTTAACTCTTAGATTTTAAATTCAAGGAAAGTATAAAACACTAATTAAATTGCCAAATGTGTCTTTGTGTGTTTGTGTGTTCATTAATCTATATACAAAAATAATTTATCTAAATCTGTACTACGGCATAGAATGTATATATATTGTTAATATTCCTCCGGTTATTGATATATGACCTAATTGTTGAATTGATTTTAGTCCTAAATATAAGATCTATTTCTCATATTTATCAATTTTTCCTAAATTATCTCTATGGATACTCCCTCAGTCATAATCAAGTAGAAGAGAGAATGAGGATATTAAGGAAGATGATTATGGTGTTTTAAAAAAAACATGTCATATTTCTTATAATTAACTAACTTACCTAATTTTTTTAATTTAATCAAATTAGTTAAATAGGTCTTAAGGACCGAAGAAGTACTAAGTATAAAATAAGATATTTATAACAAGTTATCAATGAAAACGTTTAAATAACTTGAAAGTTTTTATTCAAATTCAGCGTCGATCTGTATTTATAAGCTGTAGAGTTCTTTTAGTATGGGTCTGAAATAGAAGCTGATATCCTTCACGGTGCTAACGGATATACTTTTGATTGGGGTGGGAAACTACTTGATGGGGTTTTATAAATATGAACAAATCCACGTAGGCAGTTGAATTGAGCAAATAGATTAATTAAGAACCAATTAGTCTTACCAGTTTCGGAATCGATAATTCCATCTTGAATCAGCCTTTCAACGCAGTAAAGGGAAGCCATAGAAGTAGCAGAAGCAGGAAACATGACAGCCCCTTTGATTCCCAGTTTGTGACCAACTTCTAAAGCCCATCCCATATTCATACTAACTATTATGCATGAGATCTTACAATCTTCATTCTCATTATTGACTTCTTCAATGAGCTTTGGAAGCTTTTCAGGCATGGTGGTCTTGATCGATTACAGAAATTCTATTGGCTTACTTCTGTCATCTTCATCACTCAAACCGTCCGGCATCGTCACCATGTTTATGGGGTTCTTCTTCTTCTTATTGTTGTGTTGGTCAGAAGAAGAAGAAGTTGCAGCCATGGCTCGCTTTTGACTGAACTCTGTGTTCAGAAAAGTGACCTTGCGGCCGTGGTTAGCCAAAATTTGAGAGAACTGCATCAAGGGATTCACATGTCCCAGAACTGGGAAAGGTATCACAAGAAAATGAGGGACAGGTCTCATCTTTGTGGAGAAAGTAGAAAGGATGATTGAATTTTGGAGGACGCGGATTAAGTTTTTAGCTTACTGTGATCAGTGGATTGGTTTCTGATGGCTGTTATATATATATATATATGTATGTATGTATGTATGTATATGTATATGTATATTGTAACCTGGGAAGTATGAATAGTCAAAACTGAGGAAAAGTCTTGGGTTTTGTTATCTGATCTGACTTGTGCAAAGGTTATAAAAATGTCGACATATTAAGAAAACGTGACAAATTTTTTTTCGTTAGTCATGAATTTATTATTTAGGGCGGCTTATTAATGGAATGATTTTTATAGTCTCTCTTCCGTCTTAACTATATGAATTAGTTAATGAGTTTATAATTTTTTTTTTCTCAAATTATACCTATTGATTACATTAGTGCAAATGATTAAAGGGAATATCTTAGAAAAACCAGCACACATTTGTTTAAAACCAATTTAACTAAACTTTTTAATTTTTTAAAATTAATTATCTAGGTTTTATATTAAAAACTGCTGGAGTGATATAGATTTGATTCCACAAAGGACATAGCAAAAGAAACATAGGAAGAAATGCTTGGTTAATTCCTTATTATGACCAAAAAGGGCCTGTTGAATAATCATTTATTAGAACTTTTAAATTATGCTATTAAATCATAAAAAGGAAACAATTACCTCAATAATTTTACAAGAAATTATAATACAAACACATGAGCAATATAATATTTTTTTGGACGCAAGAGTTATATTTTTCTGGAAGTATTTGTAGAAGAGCTATGTATATTTGATTGTTTTTTTGAGCTAAATGTTGTCTTCAAAAGTGTTACAAAAGGACAATAGCTTCTTACGTTAAAAAAACGAGAGAATCTCAATTTTATTCTGCTGAAATACCTAAATCCAAATAAAGACCTACGCTTTTAATGATTTTCTAATTAGTCTATGAGGCCTCATTAGGAATTTCTGAATGTTGTTAAATAACTAGAATGCCCCTCATTAATTAAAAAGAAAATTTGATTATTTTACTCTTCCAAGTTATCCCTCATCTCTTAAGATTATTTTTTGGAACTTTAGAATTTGTATATATGAACAAAACCTTCAAAAGAATTCTAATAAAACATTTTAAATTGCAACATAAATAGCCTTGAAATAAATATTTTTTATTTTCTGTTGGTAAATATTTATTTTAAAATTTTAAAATATCTTAATTATAAAAAATATTTAATACTAAGTTATTATAAATAACCTTTTGGGTTGGAATCGCTTAAGTAAATAACACTAACCAAACTATGACAACATAGTATTAAATATTTCTTGTAATTACAATTTTTCAAATCTTAAAATAAATATTTATTAACAAAAATTAAAAAATATTTATTTCCAGGCTATTTATGTTGTAATTTAAAATGTTTTATTAGAATATTTTTGAAGCTTTTATTCATGCATACAAAATTTAAATACTATAAAATCACTTGTGTTTTTTACTCCTACAAAATAATCATAAGAGATGAGAGATTACTTGGTAGGGGTAAAATAATTAATTTTTATTTTTAATTAAAAGGAGTCATTTTAGTCATTTGACAACATTGAAAAATTCTAAATTAGGCCTCATGACCTCATTAGGAATTTGTTAAAAGTATATGCCTTAATTTGACTTTAGGTATTTCAGTCAGATTTTATTGGGATTCTCTCTAAAAAAAGTAATATTAACTATTAAAAATCTAATGTTTACTGTTAATATTTTTAACCAAATCAGTGACACTGCTCATTTTTTAATATTTTTAAGACAATATTGATCCAAAAAATTCTTCCAGATATCCATAACTCCATTATGAATACTTCCCAGCTAAAAATGACTTTTGTCTTTTTTTTTATGTGATCAAACTTATTCTCCCATGAGAAAATTTTTTAGTTCTTATATGCTTTTTCTATTTTTTTTTAATGGATAATGTCCATGGACTATAGAGGTTTAAACATATTGCAAAGTGTAACTCATCATTTCATTGCTTGAATCATTCAATACAATACACAACATTAATATTTATATACCAGAGATGCAATCACAGTACGACTATCATAACTAATGAGTATTCTAAAAGGGAAATACAATGGCTAATTTTTTTTCAATGTGATTTTGTTGGGGTGGCTAAAACTAATGTGTTAGGTGAGGAGGAAGTCATATTTGGTCAGTATTTTATTGGTAATATATTATTATATTATAATATGTGTATGAATATATTGTACGCAACCTCCCAGGCATATGCAATATTATCAGTAATTAATTAATTATGACTCGTTCACCAACGAGAGGACAAAGGCAAATTGTGACAGAACTTGGTGACGGAAAGGACGTGGGTCGAAGCTGAGTTATGTGTGTTTTGTCCAATTAGAGGTGAGTATAGGGGCGGGTCCGGCCATATAAGGCCGAGTATTTTAATTTTAAAAATATCTTAATGTGTGAGGTCTGGCCCTTAAGCTAATAGGCTTAGGATCAGCCCGCGGGCTTTCAGCCCGTTTATAAAAAAAGTTATTTTTCATACTTCTTACATTTTTTATCAAAAAAAAAACCAATAAAATTATTAATAAAAAACATAAATATGAATAAACTTAAGTCACAAATACAAAATATCATCATATCTAAATATCTATCTATATCCAAGAATATCTAAAACATCCATCAACATCCAAAATTTTTATCAATAGTGCAAATGTGCAATAGACACACACTATCATTAATTTTTTGAACTCTATTATCACCATAATCAATTGCTCTTCTTTCGTAGCAAAAATATCAAGTTTTTCTTCTTTATAGGAATTTCACTTTCTAAATTTTGCATTCTGTCTATTATTTTACTTTAGTTTGAGAAGTATTGTTGTTGAAACTCATAAATTTCTAATTCAAATTATAGAATTACAAGTTATATAAATATAAAAATTTCTCTCTTATCAAAATATATATAGTTTAACACTATCAACACATATAATATAAATTAAATAATTATTAAAGTCTAAATCAACCCATTTTTTAAAATTTAATTGGACAAATTATTGCCTAAAACCAAATAAATCAACCATTATGTGAAATTTAATTTCAAAATGATATTAATAACTAAATATTCAAAATATCATTAATAATATAAAAAAAATTAATAATATTATAATTACATAAACAATTTTTTAAAAAAATTCTAAAATGGGAAAAATGTCACACCTCTCTCGATAATCCATTATATGTCAATTGGAATCAATATAAGTTGTTTCGTAACGTTTCCGGATGAAAAATTGTGAATTTCAGTATTTCACTGTTCATCCTGTCCGTACACTATTTATCTGAAAATGGGTCAACTTTGAAAATTCATAACTAAATTTAGAAAAATCAAAACAAAGTGGTTCTAATTTTCACACGAAGCTTGCTAATATTTCTATGGAGGAAAAATAATCATTAGGTCCAATTCAATCCAGAATAATTCCAGGAAATTCATCAAAGTGTACTGTTTATTTGGTAAATTTTTGAATTTCTAATATTTTTGCCCAATTTTGGAAGGACATAACTCTTAGCACACAACTCCAAATTTAACGAATTACCACTTGTTTTAAAGCTAAAAATGAGATCTATTTGTTTGTAAAATTTCACACTCGGATTCCCACAATTGCTCATTATTTTATGTGCCACAAATTTGACACTTTTTAAGAAATTTCTATCCCCTAATTGCCACTTTCTTTGATTTATTTCATCTTTTCCTTTTTCCACATTCATTCCATAATGTACCATGCATAATTCTAATATTAGGGTATGAGAATAAAATATAATACACATCATAACATCGTCCATAACTAGATACAACCATTACATAAAGTTCAATGATACCTTACCCAACATAACATAACAACATTAATTACATACTGCTCCACTATCACAATACCAATTCCTTGCCTTGATCCATGCTTGGTCCACTTCCTAGTTAATGCATAAAATAACATAGGAGGAATGAGATTTCAAAGAAATCTCAGTAGCATATGAATTATAATTGTCATGTAAATCAATGCAAGTTTAATTGTGAAATGTCATGCAATCCAAACCATTCCCAACTCATAGGAATTCATACCACATATCATGCAAGGAGAGGAACATCATATTATCCACATTGACATATCACAAAGCATTTGGCCAATGCATAACCAATGTCAATCAAACAATCAATGTCACCACAAAGTTCCTCCAACTCAAACAACAACAGTCACAATAAACAAGCAAAATAAACAATCAAATTATAATTCAAAGCTACCTTTGCAAAGCTTGTCCAATTAATTCCTCCAAGGGGCAATGCTTCTCCTTAATTCCTCCTCTCAACGCCTATTAAACCAAGCATAAAAATAGGCCATATTAATCACAAGACAACTTGGTTCCAACACTTTAACATTGCTTAATAATTTCCCCCCTTTTGTCTTTGATTTTTAACAAATTGATTCCTCCTTTAGAATCAACCATCTCATGACTCAATCCTACACAATTTTTCATGAGGAATCCAATGGTGCAATCAGATTTTTAAAATTCAAACTCCTTCCCCATGAACTCCTCTTGGCTGAATAGGGGGCTACATGCTTCTAAAAATTCTATTTTTGATTCCAATGATTTTAAACACTTTCCAACATTACATCCCTACACAAAAACATGTTTTAAAGCCATTGGAATCATCAAATCAAGAAAAATCAAATTGGTTCTGCATGAACAGTGCTGAACAAAATTCCTTCCCTTAAACCCTAACTTTGATTTCATCCAAAAATCAATCCATACACCACTTAATATTCCTTATTCCACTTGATTATTAAGGTTTCTATTCCTAAGCATCGCACACCTCAACCAAATTTCTCAGAATTTTTCCAACATTTTCCCAAGCAAAAATCCTTGTTTAATCAATGTAAAACTTAGAGATATTGATACTTGGACATACCTTAGTGTTTTCTTGAAGTAAGTTGGATGATCTCTTGCCTAAAACACCTCAAAATTTCATGCAAGGGTGGCTGGATGAACAGTGACAGAATTTCCCCTTGTTTTTCTCAATTTTCTAACATTTTTCTTGTATTTTCAAGGGGTATTTATAGAAAAAATCCATCTGCCCTCTTGCCCCCTGATTTGGACAAAATTGGACACCTAAGGAGGTGTATGTGGCAGCCATCAAGTGTTCAAATCTTCAGATCTCACCATGTGGCATTTCTTTAGATTTTTCAACACAAATATCTCTTAATTTTGCATTTTATTTAATAAAAATGTGGAATCTGGAAAGTGCAGGAAATTGGGCCTTTAACGAGTCCATTGTGGGCCCCACAAATGGTTTGGGCTGGCCCAAAAATATGGCCCACAAACTAAATTACTATCCCCAACCGATTTGAAACGTTATCGGTTACTATTCATTAGTGACATTCCATAATTTTTCCAGACCTCCAAAAATTTATTTCTCTCCATGATAATTCACCTTTTAATATGAGAGCATGATCTGAAAATTTTCAGAATTTTAACCACCTCCAAGTATTTATTTTTAATTTTCTCTAATTATGCCTGTATCGGTAAATCTAAGGGAAAATAAATTTCCTAAAATTAATTCCTGAGCCTCCAAATCCTAAAAAAAAATTTAGAAATTCAAACACACATTTAGATAAATTTTCCATCAATCTCCTAAATTTATTGAGGCCTCTAACTTATTAAAATAATTATTTTCCTTCATTTCCCCAATAATTTCCTAAAAAACCTCCGTTTATAGGAAATTCCGTAATAATTCTTTTTCACCGAAATTCCACCTTTCAGGCCTCAACTGAGTTTACAAAACCTCTACTCTATAATTTTTCTATTTTTTGGGGATTTTCTGGAATTTTTCTCAAATTTTACTGTTTTGCCCTTCCTAGACCGATAGTTACGAAAATACTAGCTCGGACCTTTTTGGGGTTTCATATCAAAAGTTGTTTCATCTTCCCATCTAGTTCCTACATTGACCCTCATCCCAATTTTTGATCCTTTATTGCCAAATGAAAATTTTTGGGGTGTGACACGAAACAGGCTAGCTAGTTTAAGCCCTCGATCCTATAGGGTTAGTCCTTTTAAACCCATTTCCTATTTGAAGGAAAAAAATTCCAAACCTAGTCCTTGTAATTTTTGAGTCTAAATGGGCTGGCCTGACAGGTTCAGTTTGTTTTCTTGGCTCTAATATTGATATTTAGATGCGAGCTCGGGAGCTCATCTAAGTATGAAAAATTAGGCTTGATGTTTTTAATAGGATTAAGGTGGATTCAACATTTTACAAAAAAATTTCCAATGCATTCAAGACCTTGAAATATTTTTTAATGTAATTTTACACTTAACAATTTAAGGTGTTGGATACATCAAAAATTAATTTGAGAAAAATAATTTAGAATATTGGATAGATCACCTAAAAAATATTTTAGAGTACTAAATGCACTAAAATATAATTTAGAGTTTTGGATCACTTAAAAAATACTGCAAAATATTGAATGCAACTTAGCTCTTTTTAGTATTAATAATCAGAGTTGAGTCTTAGCCATTAAAAGATACCGCTAGCATAAAAGAAAAACTACTATATTAATATTCTTATTCATAGGAAAAATGATAATAAAATGATAATTTAATTTGAAAAACCTCAAATAGCCACTTCAATAAAAGAAATTTCATTTTAGTCATATATAACTAAATAGGAATTTTAAACTTTGTTGAATCGACTATGTTGCCCTTATGTCATTTGTGTTTATTCTATAACTAAACATGTTAATTATGTTATCGAACTTATTAATAGCATTACATGGCTTATTAATCACCTTACAAAAGTTGAAAAATTCATAATTCATTAGGTATTTAGAAATTTCTCAAAATCAAAATACCTCCGGATCACTTGATAAATAGTATTATTAGAGTTGTTTATATCATTACAAGAGTTGATAACTATGTTTCTAAAGTTGAAAAAAATTTCACTTGGACAATTTCTTAGAAAACAAGTTGCTAATTACATAACCAAACTTGTTAATAATGTTATATAACTTGTCAACCATGTTACAAAAATAAAATAAAAATTTCAATTTATTACGCACTCAAAAATCTCTAAAAATCAAAATACCTCTCTGGTCACATGGTGAATATGATTACTAGAGTTGCTAATATTATTACAAGAGTTGTTAACCATATTACTAAAGTTAGAAAAATTCTACTTTTATGTAATTGCATTACATGACAAGTCATGTAAAAGTATTAAGAACTTTAATAAATCTATTTTCCATAAAATTGTGAAAAGTGGGATTTTTCCAATTTCATTAACACAGTTAACAACTCTTATAATAATATTAACAATTCTAATAATTCTATTCAACACATGATTTGAAAGGTAATTTGACTTTGAGAGATTTCTAAATACTTGATGAATTGAAAATTTTTCCAATTTTGTAATGTGATCAACAAGTCATGTAACACTATTAACAAATTTGGTAATGCAATTAATAACATGCTTTCTAATATATTGCCATAGAATAAGCACAAATGATAGAAGGGTAATATAGTCATTTCAGATTTAAAATTTCTTTTTAGTCACGTGTGATGAAAATAAAATTTCTCTTATTGAGGTGACTATTTGAGATTTTTCAAACAGAAGTATCAATACAATTTGGCTAAAGCGCAGTAATGCTTTACATCATGGAAAACGTGATTCTCCACTTGAAATCATTTCAGAAAATTCAACATATTCAATTATTCTCAGCCTTACTATTCAGTGATGCATTAAAAAGCTGCAATGGATAATCTCTTGTAGCAATGGTCAACTTGTCCTATCCCAATCTCGATCATATTAGGACATGACAGTCTTGTCCTGAAAATTTTGAGGACAGACGGAAATAGGTATTGGAATGGGAGGGGACAAGTCCGTCTCATCCTAACTTATATATTCTTTTATTATCATTTTATTTTTTATTATCTTAATGTATATGTTCTTTTTTTTAGAAAAAATATCACTACAATCTCCTTGCTCTTAGTGTTGCTTCTAACTCAAGGCTTTTCACTTTCCCAATTTTTTTTCTTCGCCTAATCGCCTCTTCACTTTCCCTTCCCAAATTCCTCGCCACTTCCATTTGTGCCGGCCATTCTCTGCAGCTTTATGCAGGGGAACACCATAAAATTTCAATCTCCTCTTCTTCCCCTTTTCCTCGGCCTCATTGTCCTCTACAATCCGCTCTTATGTTTCTCATCCATCTTGATCGATGGCTTTATGCGAGATTTTTTACTTGGTATGTAATTGCTGCTTCTTTGATATTAGATCTTTATGTTGATGATGTTTTGTGTCCCCTTCTCGTGATTCCATCTCCTTGTCTCTACAAGTACGGCTACCATTTCTTTTTTCTCGATTTCTCTAAATGTGACTACAGTTTCTGGGTTTCTTATTTTATCATTATCATTTCATTTTCTCTTAATTTGTTCATCTATTTTGCTCTTTTTGGCCTCTTTCATGGTTCTGTTTCTACATGGCCGTGGAGCTCAGATTGCTTTCTCAGAGCCTTCTTCTCCTTCCCCTTCAAGTATGGTTGGATTTTCTTCAAAGAAAAAAACCATGAGACTAGTTCCCGATCGGAGCCAAGACACGGAACAAAAAGCTATCCTGTCCCTACATATCAAGACAGGGTTGTCTCAGTCCTATCTTGTTCGTGAACACCCCTAATCCCCTACTCTTAACTTTGCTTCCTTAGTTTCTCGGAATGTTGAGGGCTAGGACATTTTCCTTTACAAATACAAGAAATCGAGTAACCATTATTGTCAAGGAATTTGTTATCATGGCACTTCCATAAAGGAGCTTTTTATGGAAGAATCGATCTGCACCAGGACTGCCATTCCTCTCTAAGTGTCTTCAAGCGTTACTTTTCTGATTCACAACTCGGGTCTCATAGATGCAGGGTCCAAGTCATTACTTACTGTCGCTTGTGTTCAGAAGTTCATTCGAGTTCCAACTGATCCTTCTCAGCTATCTACTATAACTTGGTCGGAAATTTTATCATTACTTCAAAGTTTATCTCGCATGTCTATTAAAGTTGTATCTTTATCTTCTTTTCTTAGGTTTTTTTTAACAAGGAATAAGGTGCTTAAATACTCTAAAAGTATACACAAAGGAGCACCAGGCACTTGAGAGTTTTTTTAACTCTTATATATCTTAAAAAGTTTTATTTCGTAGTACTTTTGTCCTGAACTGTTATCCGCTTTTAAGTTTGGCCGTAAAAGATACTGGTCAAACTGCATAATTTAACGGCTAAGCTTAATGGTGGATAACGGCCATGATATTTTTACTACAAAAATAAACTTCCAAGACATATAAGAGCCATCCGAAAAAACTTCCACGTACTAAGTGCTCCTTTATAGATACTTTCAAAGCATGTAAGCACCTTATCCCTTCTAACAATTTTGTTTGCGCTTTAACATATTGTACTGTGTAAAAATCTTTTTTTTTTTAATATCATTGTGTCTTATTCCCAAAAAAAATGAAGTATCATTATATTGTCATTTTTTCTTATTTACGCCCCAGAAAACATGAGTTCCACATCTTCTGAGATGGCTTAGCCAAAGGGAAAAAGACACTAAAATGCCCTTAAAAATGTTGAAGGGCAAATTGGGTTGGATGAATTTCAAAATCTTAAGTCAGACCTTTTTTACTATTTTGAAATTTTAAAATATTGTAAAATGACAATATTATTCTTATTTCTTGTGACTATTTTTTTTTTGTTTACATTCCTAGTGACGATTTTCATGCAACTATTGACTACTCTAATTTAACTATTGACTACTCTTTGTCCTCAAAGTTCCAGTAACTACTTTTGTATAACTATTAAGTACACAAGAGTAATAAATAACTAAACAAAAAGCACTTGCTAGATCTCCAACCACACTAAATACATTTTTTGAGTTTTTAAAATAAAAGTAGTCAATAGCTAAACAAAAGTAGTCACCAAATTTTTAAAAATAAAAGTAGTCAATTGCAACACTAAAATAGTCAATAGCTAAACAAGAATAGTCATCGAAGTTTTAAAAAAAAATATAGTTAATAGCTAAAAAAGAGTAATTAATATATAAGAAATAATAGTCACTGGAGCTTCGGTTACCGAAGTTCTAGTGACATGTCGTCGAAGCTTCGGTTACCAGAGTTCTGGTGACATGTCGCCGAAGCTTCGGCGGCTAGCCACAGGCAAGGTCCTTGGCGCCAGAGCTCCGATGGTCAGAAACCGGGGAAGGGTGCTAAGGTGGCAATATTTAAAAAAAGAGAAAAAAAATAGTGAAGGCCATTTATGTAATTTGGCAGGATTTGAAAATTTCAAAATAGTACAAGAGGTTTGAATTGAGATCTTGAAATTCACCTACACTAATTTGTTTTTTAGCAATTTTAGGGTATTTTATTGTCTCTTTTCGTTAGCCAAAAAACAATTATCTGGGATATTATGGATAAAAAAAATAATATGTAAATATGTGAGCTTATTCTTTAATGGTCCATGATGTAAATGAAAAAAGTTTTTTTGGGTAGGAAAATAGCAAATAAAGACCTCCCGGTATGTAAAATTATGATTTGAGACCCTCAATTTGAAAAATGGCAAATAAAAACTCGATCCCATATTGTAAATATGAAATTTTGGTGAAGTGCCTAAAATGCCCATAAACCAAGTGACAAGTTGACTATGGAAAATGACAAGTTCACTTTAGCGAATAACAACTTCAATAGACCAAATCACAACTCGCTAAGGATATGGCAAATGACAAGTTGACTATGAGAAATGACAAGTTCATTTTAACTAATAACAATTTCAGTAGACCAAATTACAACTTGACTAAGGGGCATTTCAGATATTTTACCAAAATTTCATATTTACAATATGAGACTGGGTTTTTATTTGCCATTTTCCAAGTTAAGGGTCCCAAATCACAATTTCACATATTAGGGAGTCTTTATTTGTCATTTTCTTTTTTCGGCTTACTGTGGTGGTTAATTCCATAGTTAAACATTGACAATATGCCCTCATTTTTTTTTAGCCTGAAATATGCCCCCATATTTAGACTTCAATTTTAAATGAATAAATTGACCTCTTATTATAAAAAAAAAAAGTCTTCATTATATCATGCCCTTTTTTCAGTATTAAATATAAAACTTATTTGATAATTTTAATTTGATAATAAATATAAGGTTTCTTTCTCTCTCTTTCCCTTTAAATTTTTCTTCCTTATAATACCTTTATTTATTGAAATATGTCTATTTTCATGCATTAACTTTTAATCATTAAATTTTAATTATAAATTTTTTACATATGAGAAAATACTAATAAGGAAAAATTAGAAATAAATCCTTCATTACAAATTTAATTGGTAAATGGTCCCTAGGATGATTGATTGCACAAAGAGAGATTAGTTGCACACAAAAGAAGGTAAGTTGCACAAAAGAAAGATAATTTGCACAAAACTATTTGGATATAAGAGATTAGTTTGCACATAGGAAAAATGACTTGCACATAAAATAATATTTGCATAAAAAAATTGAGTTGCACATCTCACAAAAGAAGATTACTACACACAAAAGAAGTTAAGTTGCACAAAATCCTTAACTCTTATTTGTCAAATAAATTTTTAATGAGAGATTTATCCCTAATTTTTCTTACTTATAATGAAATTTTTTTTTTAATTCTACAAATTGATTATAGGATGGAGGTCATACATGTAACACCTCATTCGATTAACCAATAAACTTATCTTTTAATCAACCAAACCACACAAATGCTTAGGGACTTCATCCCAAACTATACAGGATCTCAATACTTTTACCATAGGGGTCTCACTTCAATACAAATTATAATTACAGGAACTAATATAAAAAGTAGTCTCAAATAAGAAATTAATAAAAATTGATTTCTTTTTCTTAGAATCAGTCCCTAGTACCATTGGCAATTAAATATAATATAGCATAATGTACTCAAGTACATTAGAACCTTTAAGGTTCACTCATTTAGTGCTTTCCCTTGATCCCTATGAGATTGTTCACCTGAAAATGTTAAACAAATGGGGTGAGCACAAATGTCTCAGTAACTTAGAGTTTAATCATGCACATATAAACCATCACACACAAACAATCATTAACTAGCTTATGTACAATTACTAAAATAATTTAAATAGTCAACAACAAATAATGTCACTAAAGTTCATAATGAGCATGTGCATATTATGTCTACATGCAATAGATGCTTCCTCCCTTATGGCTCCATCTAACCTTCTCTGCTGACTGGAACTGCAGGCTTATTCGTAGGTTGGCCCACACACTGGACCAACCAAAGCTACTCCGATACTCAAGATGTACTTGGCCAAAAGTACAGAGCCCAAGCCCAAACTATGGCTCCCCTCCTTAAAGAATTCCAGGAGGTGTCATTGTCCTATGCTCCCCCTATACAAACCTGGCTAGGTAAGTATTAAGGAACGAGGCTCTAAAAAGGTCAACCGTTGTGCCCACAATGGAGGCAAACCACGTGGTCACAGTTTATCACATATATCAACATCATAAACTCCCAAGTCCAACCACCTATGCATGTCATGAGTATGTAACAAATCCAGTATACGCAAGCATGCTTGAAAGGAAACAAATCGCCATAAACTTTCACAAAATAACCAAAACACATTCCTGCTTAACAAAGAATTCAAATAACATAGAAGATAATACAATTTTATCCCTTCACCTTTTCAGTCTTATTTATTTATTTGTATCCCTTAAGCCGAGAGAGTTATGTATATAATCATGATGGATAAAGATTGCATACACATAGAAAAATGTCAAGTTACGTAGTATCCTCAAGGCCACAAGTAGTCAAGTAGCAAATCCCAAGTAATAAAAGCTCTTAGTGAGAGTCTGACGGCTATAGGAATATTGAATGAGAGTACCCTAAAATAACTAGGTTTAGGCTACCTATATAAACTCTTAGAATATATGAAAATTAAATTTGAATATACTTATTTGATTATATGAAAATCTGCGCAAAATCAGTTGAGATCTATTTAAAAAAAAACCATAATTTTTTTTAAAACTAATTTCAAGATACAAATATTTGTAATATTTTGAGTTTTAATTCATTTCACTTTATTATTATTTATATATATACACTTATTGTCATATATTCATTGATTTTAACTTCTTTTTTTAAACTACACATAATTTATATAATGTGATTCTCTTCTAAATCACTTATTTTCTTTAATCTTTTAGATGAGATTTGAACAATGAGTAATCTAATTATTTTAGTTTTTTTTTAACCATAAACACTTAAACCCAAATAAGTTTTGGGATGTTATAATTTTCCCTCCTACCAGCGTGTGCTGGCACAACTGGTAAGGGAGTTGTGTCCTTTAACCATCGCCTCTGGGGTTCGATTCCTAGAGAAATGGGAATGGAGCAAGCGTGTCTGGGAGAGTCGCCCCCATCTTGGGCCCGACAGTACCCGAGGGATTAGTCATTGGACTCGCTCCGATGGATACCCTGGTGAAAACTACCCTAGTGAAAACCAAAAAAAAAAAGAAGAAGAAATTATGTCCCCATAATTTAGGGACATCCAAAGGATAACACCAGCAACTAGCACAAACAAGCATACAAAACTAACACATACCTAAGCAAAGAGGTAGGGATATTTGTGTTTCATGTTTTCTTCGATTTCCCAAGTTGCATCACCCAGTGTCATTTTCCTTCTGGGCGACCTTCACAAGTTGAATAATTTTGTTCCTTAATTGTTTATCCCTAGTATCTATAATTCTTTCTGGTTTTGCTTCGTAGATAAGATTTTCTTTATTTTGTATGCCCTCGTACTCTATACAGTTCCAGTCTAACACACATGTAATTCTCTTATAATTAACTTGTTATATATTTCCACCACGCCGCTTTGTTTAAGCACAATATTGTGTAGCTTATTTATATCCAATCAAATTTAATTTTTTGTTAGAATCACTTGAAGGATGTTACCACTTATATTTCTTGTTCTACTCTTCTATAACCCTAGTCTAATAATTTTTATCCTCTCTTTAAAAATTTATGTTTAATTTTACACTGGGTGAATTAAATTGATAGACTTAATGTTCATGCATCTATACATATACTAGTATGATCTACTCATCCCTTCATGTTACCCCTTTACTTTAATGCAATTCAAATGAAATGTAATTAATAACATTTGCCATATATTCAATGCGTCATCATACTTTTCATGTTATTTTGTCTAGTTTAAGATCACCTCTAGTCATATGATTAAAAAAAAATCTATACATATAGCTAGAAATATTAATTTATCGTCCTAAACTTATCTTAACTCACCTTTGTTTTTTCCCCCTTCTTAATCTCTATGAGGCATCCACCCCAAAGCTTAACCTTGTAACTACTACAAATCTATAGCAATGAGCATAATCCACCAAGTCATCAATCTATATCTTATCCTTAATATAACTCACTCAAACTACATCTTATTCTTCAATATCTTCATTCAAGATTTAAATCAAGATAAAAATTTGTAATTCTGTTGATATTTTGCAAAGAATCCTTTTCATGTATGATAATTTTGTGCTTCAAAGACTTCAAAATGGAACTTTTAGTGTTCACTAAGTATTTTTAAGAAGTATTATGCATAATAAATGATTTTTTCCGCCTAACATGTAAAATAAATAGTTAAATATTTGTATTTAGAATATGAAAGTCGCTAACCTAGATGCATAAATATCTGTATGGAAAAACTTTCAGCTAAAATTTTTTTTTTTGGTTAAAAAGTCAAACTTGATTAAAGGTTTATGAACATGCAAAAAAAAAAAAACTCCCAACAACACATTTAGTTTTTTTTAGGGCCTTCATGATAAATTCAAAATATATTGAAAATTATGCTTATAGAGGACACCACTCATCAAAATATAATTCTTGAGTTCATTTTTTTCCCTTAAAAAAATCATCAAAAACCTATAGGTAACATTTCAAATTCTTAAGGAAAATAGTTATCAAAATTTTCCCCTTGCCTTTTTAACTTATTCTAAGGATCATTATAAGTTTACTATTGTCTTATATCTCATTCCTAACGCATCTTCATAGGGTTGATCGATCGTATATCTACACACATACTTATATGTTTTGCTTCCTAATACAATTTTTCATCTCAGGATTCTACCTCTTATGCTAATATTGTAAATAAATAATTCATCTTTTAATCATTTACTCCATCTATCAAGTCTTGTAATCAATCTATCTAGTTAGTTTCAAATCTTTTTACTAAATTCTGTCATAAGTATTTTCGTACATCTTCACAACCTCACACCACAATTTCTATTCACTATTTTATGCTTCATCGCTCATACATTTTGATGTTGATTCCTATCATTGTGCTTATTATAAACCATACTCTAAAACAGAATTTCTCTAAGAATTTCTTTTTTAAACAAGTCAACTAAGTTTCCCACAATTAGTGTTATGCCATCCTTTTTAAAAAAACTGTCGTTTTTAATACCCATCTGCTCTATACATTTTTTTTTCTTTTATATTCTCATGCATTTCTATACCTTTTTTTTTAATGAAATATGAATTTATATCAAGAAAATAAAATCATTAGTCTTTTTTTTCTTTACTAGTCATTCTTCCTAGTTGTAAGTGGATTTCACTCTTCCATTTTAAATTTGAAAATTTGCTCTAGTGAGAAAACAACAATGATGGCCCAGCATCCTCTTCATAAAAATTTATATATTTTAGGAATTGGCACCTAGAAGGTTTAAGCTAATCCCACTATTTCAAGTTGGTTAGTTTGATTTCTAAAGAGTTTAAAAGTATGCTAGGGATAGAGGACACATCAATTAACACTCCATGGTTGTGATATCTTATTCATTACTTTTAACTCCCCAAAACACCAATACAACATCATTCGGTCACTAGGCTAGAGAAATCATAGACATCCTCATAAAAGAATACAACTCCCCTGAACATGGGCATAGAGCAAGCTAAATCAAACAAGCATGAAATTCAGAGTAAGAGCTCTATATTTGATTACATGTACTACTGTACTATCTAAACTTAGCAAACATAGTCACCAACTACTGATACGTACAATTGTAGGATTATCATCTCCAAAGTGGAAGTAGAAATGTCATATTCATAGGCGATTTGCTAGTAATAAGAGTGAAACAAGACATGCAAAACTGTATGTTATCAATCTATCACTAATAGAAAGAAGAAAAACAATACAAACCATTTTTTTTGTAGTAAAACAGCATAACAATTTCCAAAAATAAATGTTATTACACTTAAATATTATAAGTTCTTTATTCCCGTGAACAACATCAGTGCCAGCAACATTCACTAAAGATAAGTTTAGGTCCTTTCCAATCTTTATAGCCTGGTTATAGTTCTGTAAGCGGTATTGTTCTCTCTTCTTCTTCTTTTTTCTCTTTTGTTTTTTTAAGGAGGCTTTGTTGTATGTTTCCAGTTGACTTAGCCAAGTGAAACCTTGTGAAGAACTTCTAACAAAATCCATCCAATTTTGACCTACTATTACCAAGCCTCATTCTCAAAGTTTACACTTTTATTATACTAACTTCAATATTTTCATACACTAATATACTGTTACATATTTTATTTCCCTTTTAGGTATTAACCACATTTTCAAACTCATCCATGCTCATTTTGTTTTTTTTTTCCACACTCATACTTAACACTTTTCATTTTATATTTTAACTACTTTCGCCATTGTTATATCTCTCTAGCCACGCTAACTATATTCCCTATATTTACAACTATCTCGATTATCTGATTATACATCTACAATTAACCACATAATTTAATACCTCCCAATTTATATCCCAATTTTACTCGTACACTTTATTTACACCTTTATCTCTTACCAATACTTCAGTTCCTCACATTAATATACTCAATATCATATAAGCACAATTACATGTTTCAAATTTTACAATCTACTCTATACTTTCTTCTCTCTACTTGCACTCTTAATTTAAGATAGCTAAGTACGATGTATGTTATACATTTAATTTATCTGAAGTTCTTATTACATGTACACGATTGATTACATTTCTCTTATACATTCACCTTTCTTCACTTCTTTCATTATCCATAACATTTCACTTATATATCTTAATTCACTCTAACTTACAACTCAATAACTTTTCTCTCACACTCATTACACAAACACAACGCGTAAGATTTCCTCAACTCCTCACATGTAAATTTTTCACATAAAATTCTTCTTCTTCTTGCTCTTTTACCTACTACAATTTACAAGTTAAATAAAAAAAATTTTTATTCTTATTCTACTCATCATTCGTACTGTTTTTTTTTTTCAATTTGCTATACCAATTTTAAAACATTCTCACGTCACACCTGTCTAATGCTACTTTTATTTTATTATGCTTTTAATATTATTCACATTAACATTGTCTTTTTTTTGAACTCATTCAAATTACACTCAATTCCGCCTTTATTTCTCTCCCCCCTTTCCTCAATTCTAACTTACCCAAGTCATTAATTATTTCAATTTTTCATATTTAATTCTTCTTATTTGTTAACTCTTAAACCCTCCATTCTAGCCATTTTCTCACTAATTTTATTTTTATCCTCTTATTGAGATTGCGCACCACATCTCTCATTTGCTTTAAAATTGCCTTGTCTTGATGTAATTACCCATTACTAATAAGTTAAATATTTAAGGTTAACATCTTTTTGTTGCTCCTGTGTATAGTACCACCAGGATATAAGAAGTTTGAAGTGAAGCGATGAGTTACTTTCTTTCAGAAAGGTCTAAAACTAACAAGGAAGTGCATATATTATATTTAATTTGCCATGATATCTAAGAAGTTTAAAGAAACAAAACTTTTTTTTTCTGAAAAAAAAAACAAATACTTTTCCAAAACACATAAGTAAATGGCCAAGGAACAACCAAGCTTTGATACAAAAAATGTAACACTTCATTCAACTAACCAATAAACTTATCTTTTAATAAACCAAACCACACAAACGCTTAGGGATTTTATCCCAAACTATATAAGATCTCAATAATCTTTGCCATAAGGGTCTCATTTCAATACTAATTACAATTACAAGTACTAATATAAAAAGTAGCCTCAAATAAGAAATTAATAAAAACTGATTTTTTTTATTGTTAGAATCAGCCCCTAGTGTCATGGCAATTAAATATAATATAGCATAACGTACTTAATGAGTACAAAGGTTCACTCATTTAGTGCCTTCCCTTGATCCCTATGAGATTGTTCATATGAAAATGTTAAATAAATCGAGTGAGCACAAATGTCTCAGTAGCCCAGAGTTTAACCATGCACATACAAACCATCACACACAAACAATTATTAACTAGTTTATGTACAATTATTAAAATAATTTAAATAGTCAACAAAAAACAATGTCACTAAAGTTCATAATGAGCATGTGCATATTATGTCTACATGCAATACATGCTTTCTCCCTTATGGCTCCATCCAACCTTATTTCGCTAACTGGAACTATAGGCTTATTTGTAGGGTAGCTCACACATTGGACCAACCGAAGCTACTCTAGTACTCAAGATGTACCTGCCCAAAAGTACAGAGCCCAAGCCCAGACTATGGCTCCCCTCCTTAAAGAACTAAACTAGGAGGTGTCACTGTCCTATGTTCCCCTATACAAACCTGGCCAGGTAAGTATTAAGGAACGGTGTCTTAAAAAGGCCAACCACTATGCGCACAGTGGAGACAAACCACTTGGTCACAGTTTATCACATATATCAACATCATAAACTCCCAAGTTCAATCCCTATACATGTCATGAGTATGTAACAAATCTAGTATATGCAAGTATGCTTGAAAGGAAACAAATCACTATAAAGTTTCACAGAATAACCAAAACACATTCCTGCTTAACAAAGAATTCAAATAACATAGAAGATAATACAATTTTTTCCTTTCACCTTTTTAGTCTTATTTATTTATTTGTATCCCTTAAGCCGAGAGAGTTTATGTATATAATCAAGATGGATAAAGATTGCATGCATACGGAAAAATGATAAGTCTATATTTTATAATTAAAAAGTGTATATTTTGATTTATTTGGTTAAATTTATGGATATTTATACCTATTTAATTATCTTTTGTAGATTTTCGTCTCTTTCATCAATTATGGGATAAAAATAAATCTTTGTGTAAAATCTACTCAAATTATTGTTTATTTTGAAGAAAATATTTTAAACCTGAAGGGAGAGGGAGAAAAGAAAGAATATATATATTATGAATACGCATAAAGATTGGAGATGAGAAGCATTCGTGGGTCCCGTTGAAGAATAAAAGAATAGTATATATTAAAGATATTTTAGATGATAGAACCATGAAGTAATGATGTTGATATACATAGATACTTTTGAATATAATGTGGAGATATATGAGGAGAATCACATGCAAATCCTAAATGAAGATAAAAGGATATTCTAAAGACGCACATGGGCAGGCCGGGCAGCACACGACTCACCTAAGGATATCTATTTATATGCGAGGAGAGGACACCAAAAGGAGGATTGGAGGAGACGAGAGAGCAAGCATCAGAGAGCATTCCCAGGGGCAGCAACAGAGCATTGTTTGTGACAGCGAATCAGTGAAGTTACTATCTTTATTCATCCTGTGACAGCAGCTGAGCACCTTTGACAGTTTATTCCTTTTTTCTTCTTCATTTTTTTGGGTCATGTTGGGGATCTTAGAACAGTACTATTTATGGTTTATTTATTATGAGTTTCTAAATTTCCCAGTTGGGATAGGGAGTCTGGGCTAATTATCATGTTAACGACTGGAATTTATTTTATTTTTGTTTTATTTGATAGCTTTTTATGGTTTATGTATATCTTTTGTATTTTTATATCTATTTCTCTCTATCTCTTTCATGTGGATTTTATGACTAGCCACCATTGAATCTAAATTATGGGTGATCTTGATGGACTGGGGAGGTGAAGAGAGAACCTAGATCTAGAGAAGTAGACACAAATATTTAGGCTAGGGATAGTTCTAGATATTTATGGTGACTTAAGACTATAGCTTCAAGATTTAATTAGTTGTTGGGTGTTGTGGGAACGAATTCAACTCTAATTAAATAGAGACTAATAATTTGGGAGAATATTAGGACACTTTAGGAATAGTTGTCACCATAATAAATTAAAAAGTCAATTCAAAGCATAGAAACTAGCAACCCATAGGGTAAATCCTAAACCCCAACCTTTTAAGTGATTGATTTTCCTCTTATATTTGATTTTCTCTTGCTTTTAGTTTATTTTCATATTATCTCATCAATCAATTCATCTATTCTCATTGTTATTTATTTGCATTAGTAAAAACGCAATCTCCCTGTAGGTACGACCTTAGATTACTCTAGGATTTTTACTACTTCAAACCCGTACACTTGCGGGAGTGATAAAAAAAACTCTAAGTTACTTGGTATCCTCAAGGTCACAAATAGTCAAGTAGCAGATCCCAAGTAATAAAAGCTCTTAGTGAGAGTCTGACGACTGTAGGAGTATTGAATGAGAGTACCCTAAAATAACTAGGTTTAAGCTACCTATATAAACTCTTAGAATATATGAAAATTAAATTTGAATATGCTTATTTGATTATATGAAAATCTGCACAAAATCAATTGAGATCTATTTTTAAAAAAACAACAGATTTTTTTTAAAACTAATTTCAAGATACAAATATTTGTAAGATTTTGAGTTTTAATTCGTTTCACTTTATTATTATTTATATATTATACACTTATTGTCATATATTCGTTGATTTTACCCTTTTTTTTTAAACTACACATATATAATTTATATGATGTGATTATCTTCTAAATCACTTATTTTCTTTAATCTTTTAAGATGAGATTTGAGCAGTGAGTAATCTACTTATTTTAGTTTTTTTTTTTAAACCATAAACACTGAAACCCAAATAAGTTTTGGGATGTTAGAGTGCATATTTAGTTTCTCGTTGAATTAAATGGGCGATTGCGAACTGAAGTGGAAATGGCATGTGGCAGAGGGTGGAACCACCTTCGTCTTTTGGGCTTCACTGTTCTTAGCCTATTCGGGTCAGGTTTTCATCGGGTCCACAAAGATACGGCTCGGGTTATCATGACTTTGGTTTAGGGGCTCAATTCTGAGAAACACACTTGTGTAGTATTGCCTCTCATCTTTAATATAAAATATAGTTAACTATTAGCAAATTAGGATAAATTAAGCAACTAGTTAAATTAGTTATATGCAAAACTATGTATTGGTTTTCATAAAATACGTTTTTTAAATTGCCTGTATTGAAATTACCCTTTAATGCAAACTTCCTTAACATATGTAATCAATAAAAATAGACAAGCAACAAATGATAAATATAAAAGATAACATAGATTGAAATCTTATATTTGAGGTCAAATTTGACTCCAACTAAACTCTTATATTAAGAACCCAAAATAGTATAATGCTTTATCTAATTAAAATCCATGAAAAATTAGCAGGTTACCTTAGTCGCTGTGGTATATTATACAGCATTTGAAAATTAATGCTACCTCTATTTTTTATAGTTCAAATTAAATTGCAAACTAAAATCTTATACGACCTCCGATCTTAGTATAAAAACTAGTTAACTAATTTAAATAGGTTAAAAAAGTTTGTTAAGTTATTTATTTATAATAAATAGTTGTTGTTTATTAAAATAACCTTGCTAATCATGTGTGTTAGCTAGAATTATCATGTGATCAAAACTTTAACATGTGTAATTACTACAAGGATTGTTTTGAAAAAATAGATAAACATGAAAAACAAAACAAATTGAATCTTATATTTTGACTAAATCTAAAGTTAAACTAATTTATATTAAAAACAGAATAATATTAACTAGAGAAGTAGTAGTAATAAAATTTTACTAAAAAATAATAAATTTAATTATTTTTTAGAAAAAGGTAACGGCTTTACCTGGCAGTCAACACATTAGGTGGCCTGGGGCTTCCCGAGATAGTAGATAATGACTGCCGTTCACTACTCCCGTATGAAAAAATAGGTTAATGTTTAGTCCCTGAAATTTGATATTATTTCTTGTTATTATTAAAATTTGATATCATTTTAGTTTATATTTTTGAAATTTGACATTTTAATTTTGGTTATTGAAATTTTTTTTCATTTTAGTTTATTCTGTAAAATTTTAAACAAGTGATTTTAGTTCTTGAAATTTGATTTTATTTTGATCAAGCTTAAGATTTTCGGTCCTTGAAATACAAACCAAAATTAAAATGAGATTAAATTTCATGGATCAAAATTACTTATTTTAAATTTAAGGAACTAAGACTAAAATGAGGTTCAATTTTAAGAACTAAAGATAATATTGACACACAAAAAATAGAACATCTCATTACATTAAATAGAATCCACTCATCGATAATAATCACAATTGTATGCAAATCAGCGTAAAGACATATCCCAAATTACATCATAAATAAAACTGATAACATAAATGAGAATCCATATGAAAACAAAAGATATACCTGGTAATAAAGGTTGGCTCATCACTGGCTGGAGCCTTATAGGTAGGTCCAAAAAAGACTGCCTCTTGCGGGATATTCAGGCAATCTGAGCTGCAAATGCCATCCTTTCTTTTTGTTTTTTTTAAAACATTTTTACATAAATATTTTTAAATTTTTTAAATTAAATTACAAACTTTTGTAGATTAAATTCTCCTCATTTTTATATTTTCATATAATTATATAATTAAATTAGTCTCAAAACTTGAAAAATATAACCATATAATCCTTTTTTAATAGTTATTTTATTAATATAAAAATGATAAAACAATAAAGAAAATGAGAAATCAAACTTAGAATCAAAGTTTCTAACAAAATACAATACTATATTAAATTAAGTTAAAATAATAATTTTTTAATTAAAGTAAACACAGTAAAAAAATTTTAAAAAAAGAAAAAACGGACTAGCTTATGACGAGTTGTAAATTGAAAAGAACTATATTAAAACAAGCTCACATTTTGCCAACTCAACTTACTATTTTTTGGCAACTTAAACCTATAGGCTCAATCTAAACTACTACCTGGTTTCCTAGAACAACTTCACCTGGGAATTAACTAAAAGAGATTGCAAATACCATAAATAAAAGGAAGAGACGTCTAAAGATGATCGAGAATGATTAAATGGAAGTAAATGACTTTTTGGTTAGGAAAGTGTGAGCCTACTAATCAAGAATAGGGCTGCCAAAACCAAACAGCGCATAGCTAAATTGGTAAAGATGCTATGCTAGCTTAGCTTAACCGGAGGTTATAGTTGCCTTACATACTTGTTCGGATGGGGGGGGGGGGGGGGGGGGGAACTGTCAAGAGACTTTGAAGTAGCAGTATAAGTCGAACATAATGAACGATTGGGACTTTAAATTACCATTAATTTTAATTAATAATGAAAATTTTAATTAAAAATATATTTTATAAAATGAAGAAGTTGCCATAATAATATGCAAAAATAAAATTTTCGTTTAATTTTTTCCAAATTTTTTAATTTCCATAACTTTAAAGCACTTATTCAATTGACATATTTTTAATAAGGTTTGTGTATATTGCAATTTTATTCTCCCAATATAT
>NW_021632737.1:0-21642 GCF_004799145.2 Neltuma alba | reverse complement strand
AGCAACTAAGAGGAAAAAAGAAGGGATTGCTTAACAAAATGCTATATAAGAGCATTAATAAAGCTTGCCCTAACAATTGAAAAGTTGCTAAAATAAAGTTCAAGTAGTAGGTATAGCATATATAGGCAAGAAGGCCACAACAAGTCTACATGCAGGGATATATAATTTCTCATCGTTTTTGAGTGTTTGACTTATGTTGTATGCAATGTCTTCTATCAACAAGTACAAATACTACAACAACAACAAAAAGGGAAGACTTAAGAAAGATAGTTTGAATACAAGTCAACAGAGTCAGATAATTCAAGAAGCACACTCTCAATAGTCAACAAAAACTTCTAACAGGAGTTCCTAAAAGAGAGAGCCAAGTATAACATGGAGATTAGATTTGACCCTAGACATAGAGCAGGTCATGCCAAATGTAAGTTACTTTCTTTTTATTATTTTACACTCATTTCATTTGTCATTATGTTTCACTATTTATTCTTCAGCTTTCATTGTATAGCCTAGAATGCAAGGTGAGGTTGTCATTTAAGAGGGGAATGCTCAAGATGACATGGAGCAAAATATTGATCATGTCATATGATTTCCTATCCCAAATAAAAAGGACATGAGGAAGAGCAACCTTTAAACTTCAAATAGTCAAGAGAGGAGAATTAGATTCATGGTCATAAGGCCATAGTCTCAAATCTGACTAATTTATCATTCAACCCACTATGGATGAGCCAATCATGCCTCACTACTTCACAACTACAAACACAACGAATGAGAATGATTGCTGAGCTAAAGGCGGACTTAAATAATAATGGCATATAGACTTTTTGTCTATTATTTTGGTCTGAAGGCTAATCATATATATATATATATATATTGTCCAAGACTTGTATATCCTGTTGCCATGAAAACCATCAGTTCCCTCACTTAAGTAAATGATTATGACATTAGTAGCTTTTCATTTTGTATTATGGAAATCATTTGGTTCATTTAGTATTGAAATGGCTCAATGACGTATCTTGTATCATGATAATTAAAGGTGTTATTCTAACATCATGCCTTTCATGTTATTGCAACCTACAACATGTTATTGCAATTGTATGAGTTTAAATTGGCAACTTATTACATCATAAAATCAGCAACCTATAGCTTCATTCCTGTCATTATAATTTATAAATTGTTGAAAAATTTATAAATAACTTTAGATGTTTATGTCAATAAATTGTAGCTTACCTTCTAAATTAACTAACGTAATAATTTTTTCACAATTTTCCAATATCATTTGTCCTTCCTTTTAATTGCTTTTTTGAAATATAAAAAGACCTTTTTTTACAATATACAAAAAATTCATACATTTGCTAATCAACATAAACGTAAAAATGCATCTACAAGAACATAAACACTTTGGGACATAAACAAGGTTCAATGCTTGTTCTATTATATTTATCCGGTCCTTAAGATAAAACCTAATTAATCAATTTGAGTAGATTAAGAATGTTAGTTAAATTAGTTAATAAGATTTTTTTTTATAAAACACCCTAAGCATCTTTCTTAATTCCCTTCCTCCCTCTCGCATTTGATTATTGTTAGGGAATATTAGTAGGTTTAATTTGGAAAAAAATTGGTAAATATGTTAAAAAGATCTTATATATAGGACCAATATCAATTCTCCAATTAGGTCCTATATTAAGAGCTGGGAGAATGTAACAAAAATATACATCCACATCATCACTTGCTCAAAAGCAAAAAACAAGTATAAACAAAACCAAGACAACCTCTAAGCCAATTGAAGTATTTACATCTACTTTTCCCCATTTTCAGCTATAACTTGAAACTTGGCATGCCTTCTTTCCATCGTGTTCAATTCTTGATATATACCTAACTCTTTGCCCTCGAGTCTTCTTTTAAGTCTTAAATTCTCATCACACAATGAATATATGTGATTTCAGTTTCAAAATTTCACGATTAATTCTGTCCGTACACTGTTCATCCAAATTTGGGCCAACTTTGAAAATTCATAACTAATTCTAAAAAAAATTGAAACGAGATGGTTCTAATTTTCACGCGAATCTTGCTAAGATTTATATAGAGGAAAAATATTTATTGGATTCAATTCCATCCAAAACAGCATCAGAAAATTCAACAAGGTACACTATTCATATGGTCAATTTTTGAATTTTCAGAATTTTAGCCCAACTTTGGAAGGGCATAACTCTTAGCAAAAAACTCCAAATTTGATGATTTCCACTTGATTTAAAGCTAGAAATGAGACCTATGTGCCTGTAAAATCTCAGGTCCAAATTCTATCATTTGCTTATTATGTTATGTGTCACTATTTTGCCCCTAATTTAGGCAATTTTATCCCCTAATCAATTCTTTCTTGAATTTTATATTCCTTTTTCTTTTTCCATACCCTTTAAGCATTCTACCACTCAATATTTCAAAACTTGGACATGTCATACCAATATAATTTAGAACATATTACCATTCATAATCCATTACAAACTTGGCATAAAGTTTAGTAACACATCACATGACATTCCAAAATAACATAATGATCATCAAGCTTTTCTATCCTAATACCAATTCCTTGCCTTGATCCATAGAGGAACTATTCCTAAATGATAAATAAATTGACATAGGGGGAATGAGATTTCATAGAAGTCTTAGTAGCATTTGAATTACAATTATCATGCAAATCAAACAAGTTACAATGTAACATGTTATAGAACTTCAAGACATCCTCAAGTCACATGAAATCATATCCAACAATATGCTAGGAAAGAAACATTAACACTTCCACACTAACACAATTCAATGCATTTGGCCAAAGCATAAATCAAGGGTATCCAACCAACCAAGATCACAACACAAGTTCCTCAATCCAAACAAACAACACATCACATTAAACAAACAAGATAAAAAATCAAATTGTAATTCAAAGCTACCTTTTCACTTGTCCAATTTGGTCACCTCAAGGAACAATGATCCTCCTTGATTCCTCCTCACAAGGCCTATTAAATCAAGCATAAACATAGCCCATATTAATAGCCAAACCACTTAAACATAACACTTTATCTTTAACTTAACAATTTCCCCCTTTCTCTCGAATTTTTAACAAAATAACTCCTCTTTTGGAATCAATAACCTCATGACTCATTTCCACACAATTTTTTATGAGGAATCCAAATATGAAATCATATTTTTAAAAATCAAACTCCTTCCCCATGAAATCATGTTGGCCGAAATAGGGGGTATATACTTCTAAAAATTCTATTTTTGATTCCAATAACTTTAAACACTTCCCAATAGTATATCCATACACAAACATATGTTTTAAACCCATTGGAATCATCAAATCAAGCTAAAACAAACTGCTGCTCCATGTACTGTTGTTGGCCGAATTGAACCCCTAGAACCTTAGGTGGGTTTTCTTCCAAAGTCAATCCATACACCACTTATAAATGCTTATTCCACTTGATATTTAAGGTCTCTATCCTTCCCTAACATCACATGATCCATCAAAATTTTGGACAGCATGTACACTTAATTTTTCTACTCAAGACCCTAATTAAATTAGTGTAAAACTTAGGGATAAGGAGGCTTAAGCATACCTTGATGTTTCCCTAATATAAACTGAATGATTCATTGCTCAAAACCTCCACAAATTCAGTCTCCCTTAGCCAAAATGAAAATGGCAGCACCTCCCCTCTTTTTTCCAATTTTTCCAACATTTTTTTTTTGTATTTTAGGAGGGGGTATTTATAGAAAATATAATCTGCCATTCCCCTCTCAATTTGGACATCCAAGGTGATAGGAAATGAAGTGTGTTGGCAGCCATCAAGTGTCTTATAGCTTCAGATTTAACCATGTGTCCAACTCTAGAATTTTCGAACATTTATCTCTTAATTTTGCATTTTATTTTATTAAATATGGAGCTGTCCAAAAGATGCATAAATTTGGGCCCTTATTGGGCTCAATGTGGCCCCACGAATGGTTTAGGATGGTCCAAAAAGATGGCCCACAATCCAAATTAAAATTCCAAACCAATTCGAAACTTTATCGGTTACTATTCACTAGTAACGTTCCATAATTTTTTTAGATCTCCAAAAATTCATTTCTCTTCATGATAATTCAAATTTTAATATGATAACATGATCTGAAAATTTTCAGAATTTTTTGCCACCTCTAAGTATTTATTTTGAATTTTCTCTGATTAAGCCTCTATTAGTGTCACTATGGGAAAATAAATTCCTGAGCTTCCAAGGCCTAGAACAAATTTGATATATTCAAAAAAATATTTAAATTATTTTTTCATAATTTTTTTCACAATTATTGAAGCCTTTAACTAATTGAAATAACTACTTTTCTTTAATTTTCTAATATTTTCCCGAAAAACCTCCGTTTATGGGAAATTCTGTAATAATTTATTTTCACGATAATTCTACCTTTTGGGCCTCAACCAAATTTTCAAAATCTTTAATTTATACTTTTCCCATTTTTTAGGAATTTTCTAGAATTTTTCTCCAAATTTCCCATTTTACCCTTCTTAGACCGATAATTATGAAAAATTCCAGCTCGGACCTTATCGAGGTTTCACATCAAAAGTTGGTTTGTCTCCCTATCTAGTTTCTACATTGGCCCTCATCCCAGTTTTTGATTCCTTATGTCTAAGTGAAACATCTCGGGATGTGACACCTGTGACTTTTTATTACTGGTTTTACTGGATTTTCACGGAAGTTGAGGGGTCAGGACTTTAAAACTTCTTTATGGCCATTAATGCTTAGGATTATTAATTTTTTGGGAGTGAAGGAATGAGTTTGTGGGGGACGTTAATCGATGCAAGAATTTATGTTTTGTTTGAGGCAATTCATTCTTAGGATTATTAATTTTTTGGGAGAGGAAGCATGAGTTTGTGGGAGATGTTAACCAGTGAATAAATGTAGGATCTAATACACAATGTTGATGATATTACAGCCCTTGGATTGTGATGGTATTCATATAAATCAATAAATCCTAAGGGCTGTGAAATAAGGGAAAATAATTATTGAGGAAAATATTACATATAAAGAGACATCATCATAATCATTGACGGAGGTTCTTCTCATGTATTTGGCACTTGATATTTAAATGTTAAGGGCCTTGATATTAAAATATTAAGAAGAAAATGCTAAAAGAATTAAAATAATTATTACGCAGATCCAATCTCGCCTTTTTAAAGTGGTTGATTTCAAAGGACTCCCGTTTAAGTGTTGTGATTTTCCCTCTTCAACTTGCTGGACTGAAAGGTGCACGGTTGATCGGTGTTGGAGTTCGTAATGGTCACCTCCAGAATCGTGTCGTTCCTTATTCTGTGGATTTAATGAATGATAGGTGAGGCTTCTAATCAATTTGGTGGTTATAAAATTCACACCATCAGTGCTTTTTGGTTGTTGTTGTTGTTTGGTGATGGAGAATTTAGAAGTCTTCCCTCTTTCTCACGTGAACTTTGATGGCCCTGACTAGAATGTCTGTATTTATGTCTTGCATTAGTTTTGGGTGTCTGATGAGGATTTTGATTGGCATGTTAAATCTTTGAATGCCATTGTTACTGACTATGAGGTATCTATTGATTCATGACTTGTCTTTTGCTTCTTTTGATGTTTGTGCTTCATGTATCCTCATGTGTTATTCCTTTTTTTCGGTGGAGGGTACTGTTATGATTTTTACTTGTAGCACAGAAAATATGTCCTTGATGAATCACCTCTGGCCATTGTTATTTGAGAGTTATTCTTACGTCCTCCAGTTTGTCAATGTAAGGGTTAATGTGGGTCTCTTCCCGATGTCTGCGTTATGGAATTTGGTCCCGCTTACACATACAAGAATTTACTTTTCTCCCATTTCTGTGGCTAGGCCTCAATTTAGGCTATTCAATCTTTGGTATATACGTCTTGATCATACAATAGAGAGTCATTTAATACATAGGATTATTTTCTTGGGTTCGGCATAGATTCATTCCTCATAAATTTTATAGCAGAATTGTAACTACCATTGTCTGTGTTGATTTTTCAGTTCTGTCCTTCAGATATTGCTGGGTTTATGGAAGATGTATGTAGGCTCGTGTTGATTGCCGACAGTGATAACGAAAGGTGGAAGGTTAGGTTTGGCTTGAGGGATTCCAGGTTGTTAATTTTTTTCATTTCTCGTGCATTTTGCTTCCAATTTTTAGGGAATATTGCTCTAATCATTTTTTGGTCATTTTTTAAGTGATCATTACACTCAGTGTTGCCTGCGGATTCATTAGCATGGTATGCATATAATCACTATCTGATGCTTGCGATCACACTACTGTGGTTGTGTTAATTGAATTTATTCGGATGGTTGAAACTAAAGGTGATATTTTCATTCATACTTTGCGCAAAATTTTTGTCTCTGCCTTGTGAGTGTTGATTTGATCGGTGCTGCTTTGTTTATCTAATAGTATTGTTTGGCATGGTTCTGGCAGGTATCAAATTCTTGGTAAATTATGAAAATGCAACTCGTGTGCTCTTCAACTTAGAACATCCAGATTTTAAATCCTTGAGGAATATATCCAAGTGTTGTTGATTGGAGATTATTAATTCTGAAGTTGGTACCCCCCTGTTGATTAGGAAATGTAGGTCTCTTTTTAGGGCGTACCAACTTTTATATTAAAGTTGATTATGCATTCCCTTTTGTCGACTTTCCTTCACTACTTTGAATGTTTGTGTCCTCTTTGCATCTTTCTTCTCATAGACATACACTATAACTAATATGATCTCATCTACTTTTAGATTTAAAATGTTGTCTCTCGTATTGTTATTAATTATAAAGTTAGTTTAATTGTGCCGTGTATTCTAAAAAAAAATTATAATCCCCTCCCAACAAATTAAACATTAACAATAATCTTTCTATATTTGAATTCTTAATTTTACATGAATGGGCTAGGAGTTCAAAACGCACTGATTTGTTTACATCATAAATCTTATAGGTTCATTTACATAGTCTTCCTAAATTTGAGTTCTTAATTTTAAATACATAGACTATTGAGATTTACATGGAAAGATTGTTGATATATAAGTATTAGACTTTCATAGAAATCATAGATTGAACAAGATTGGTCAGTGCTAGCAGTGGGATTTAAAATTTTAAATACATTGAAGGCATGGTTAAGATTTAATAGTGGGATTTAAAATTCAAATTTTTGAATTTATCTGTACTCATTCTCACTGTGGATTTAGTTTACATTAGAATGTCAACAATATCTTTTAATTTTAATAATAAAGAGATAATTCTCTTAATTTATATAGGAAAAATCCTAAATAAATCCTGCTGAAATACTTAAATTTAAATTGAGACTTACACTTTTAACAAATTCTTAATCAGGACATAAGATCTAATTAGGAATTGCTGAATATTGTTAAATAACTATAATGCCCCTCTTTAGTTAAAAATGAAAATTAATTATTTATCCCTCTAAAGTGGTTCATCATCTCTTATTATTAATATTTAGCAAAAAAATATAAATAATTTTTTAGTGTTTGAAATTTTGTAATATAACTAAAATCTTCAAAATATTTTCATAAAACATTTCAAATTATAATATAAGTAATCTTTAAATAAATATTTTTTTCAGGTCGTAAATATTTATTTTAAAATTTTAAAATATTTTAATTATAATAAAAATTTAATATTAAATCGTAATCATTTACGTAGTTGGATCCAACATTGTTTAAATAAATAAAACTAACGTAAATTATAAAAATTAAAAATTAAAAAAATTTATTTAAAATTTACTTATATTTATAATTTTACTTATATTTGTAATTTAACATGTTTTATTAAAATATTTTTAATAGTGTAAGTTATATATACAAATTTCAAACATTGTAAAATTACTTATATGTTTTTTGGTCTAAAAAAAATCATAAGAGATGAGGAATTACTTGGGAGAGGTATATTAATCAAATTTTCTTTTTAATTGAAGAAGGGCATTCTGGTTATTTAACAACATTTAGAAATCCCTAATTAGGTCTCATGGCCTGATTACGAATTTGCTAAAAGTACAGGTCTAAATTTGAATTTAGGTATTTCGGCTGGATTTAATTGGGATTCTCCCATTTATATATGGTATAGACATTGTGGCTGCTATTTTTGGATTTTATTCTGGCACCACAGATCTTCTAGATATCACCGTCTAATAATTTTTAGGATTTAATAATGGGGTTGAGAGCATGGTTAAGATTTAATAATGGGATTTAAAATTCAAATTTCTGAATTTATCTACACTCATTCTCACTGCAGATTTAGTTTACATTGGAATATCAACAATATCTTTTAATTTTAATAATAAAGAGATAATTCTCTTAATTTATATACTCTATAGACATTGTGGCTGCTAGTTTTGGATCTTATTCTTTTTAACGAATAAATCAATAATAATAATCAATACAAATAAAAAAGAATGAATCAATAAAAAAACATAAAATAGTGAAAGAGATATTTTATCAACTCTCATTTCATATTAATTAAAAAAGAAAATTTTTCCCTTAGGTTTCACTGAGTAATTATTTATTTATTTGTTAATTTTCTGATAATGGGAATTAATCTTGCGATACATTAAGAGCCAGTAAAAACCCAAATCTTATCTCTATTCATTTTCAAGAATTCTTTAACTAGTAACAACTCTGATCGTTTGTCATTGCTATGCCCTATTTCCAGTAGCAACTCTTATAGTTAACTGTGCTTTCTAGTTTCAGTTGTTCAATTCTCAAAATATCGAATATCATAAGCAGATAGGTATATAGATTTCCCAGTTATAAGAATCTTACAGTATCCTCCTATAGTGATTTAATCAATTATCAATAAATAAAAAGAAAAGGATCTAAATAGATATAAGTAGACATATACATCTGTGTGTATCTATACTTCTTTTCGGTGATAGACTATATATATAGATCGTGATCGTGATGGTGCCAATAGCAAGAAAAAGAGAGAATGCAATATAAATACTTTTGTAGGATCAGCAATTTACAAGTGTAAGTCAATTGGCTTTGGCCTCAACAGACCCTATGACATGGAACGGTTTCTCTGTGAATTTTCCATGAAGCAAACAGACTATCTGATCAGCCTACACCTAACCAACGAGCATATCCGTAAATTGTAGAGTCCAATCGAGCATTAGTAGTCATTGAAAACATGGGAACTGAGAAATTTAAAGCCATGCTATTAAAGAGGAACATGAACATCAAAACAAGTTTATGCATGAGCAATTAAATGAGGTCAAAACAAAAAACAAAGCTATGCAATGGATGGGAAGAAAAACAATAACATCTCTTCGGTACTGGTGTGGCATTTAATTGCACAGCCTACACTATTTATATGCCACTAAAAGAGTCAGGCCATTTTGTGTAGGCCAAGAGTCGCCGTACATGAACTTGGTGATTGATGATTCTCTGAACTTTTCGTTTGCATGGAGACCTTTTTAAAGTAGCTGATGGCTAATTCCAAAGGACTCTCCTTTAAGTGTTGTGACTTTCTCTCCTTAACCTGCTATCAACTGAAGCATGAGGCACGTTTCATTTTCACCTCTCACAGAGATCAACAGTAACAAGCGTCATTGGAACATACGAATTCAAGTGTTGCATAAATTCTGGGTTGTGGATGAAAGTTTTGAGTGGCACATCAAATCTTTTAATGCAATTGTGGTCTATAATGAGAGCTTTGTTATTTTTGGGCTTACAAATATCATTATTGACTCATGAAATGTTTTCTAGTAATTATGAGTTCTCTCCTGAGATGAAGTTAGTGGTTGATTGTTGTTTTGATTTCAGGGTACAATCCGAGTATTCACTTGTAGCACAGATCTTATGTATCTCATGCATCCAATTTGGCCGCTTTTAGTGGAAGGTTTCTCATATGATCTTCATCACGTCATAGCGAGCACAAACTCAAATGCATTCCCTATCTTGTCGAGATGGAACATAGTTCCCGCTTTCACCACAAAAATTGAATATTCTCTAGTATCAATCCCAGTGCCTAAATACCCAACTTTTGATTCATGGTCTTCGAGGATGAGTCATGTTGCCGAACATCACCTCACACGTATTTATTTACAGCACCTTTTAGCTGTCTACATTCTTTACCGTTTGCCTTACCTGGGTTATGTCGATGTTTTAGATCTCACTGGATTTATGGAAGACGTTCAACGAATCTGTTTGACCTGTCGTGGAGCGCAACAAAAATGGGTTTTGAGATTTACTCTTACAAATCTAAGGTTTGGCCTTGATTTTTATCGTCTTTGTTCCTACTCACCGATCCTATCAGTTATTTAGATTGATTTATTTGTTTCCTAGTGACTTTGAAGTTTAGTGCTGCGTCCAAGATGCTCCAGCATGGTTTGCATACCACGGATATAATCAGCTCCCTAACAAAACCAATGTTCTGATGTTCCTCGAGTTTGTCCGGGTAGTAGACTTCTAGGGTAATGAGTTGTTATCATTTCATTTTAGATTTTTCAGTAGATTCTATGGAAAGCATGTGCGTGGAATATTGACGGATCAATTTTTACTATTTAAACTTTGCCTTTAAAAAATAGGAATTAAGTTCGACACAGCCTACCAAAATGCGACCAGGGTCGTTTTCAAATCTGATCATCCAGAATTTCAAGCTCTCATTGATGGCTTGCATAATGGACAAACTAGCACAGCACTTCATGATTAAAAGGCCTTAGCTCACCAATAATTAAGTCCCTCAGCTCTATACAAGAATATACCTTGAAAAATTTATTCCAGTTATATATATAAAGCGTCTGTATTGCTTCTGTCATAGTTATAGTTATGTTCATCTGTCTTATCAGTTGAATTAAATGTATTTCCTGCTCAAGAACATTGTCCCGGTTTGTGAATGTATATAGCTACACATATTCTAATATACTGAGGTGTGCATAACAGATAAAATGTAGAATGCGTGACAGTAATATTATGAAAGAATCTAATGAGATATATAAAAAAATAATCATTAAACAAGAAATGATTACATATAACAAGTCGATGAGTTACGAGAAGTAAAGGTGCTGGTGGGTGGTATTTTTTACATTCAAGTAGATAATATATTTTCCCCAGCCATAGAAATAGTTAATAAATTGATGTCGATTGTTACTCAGTGTCCTTATTATATTAATTAAATCTTCTAAACTAGTGGCTTTTATTCACGTTCATTTTAATATTTTATTAGAAATAACTAATACTTCCTCCGGTATTTTGTAGTGTAAATTATACTACAAAATAAGTCTTATATTTAGAACCGAAGGAGTAACTAATTTTTAACTAGCTTTATTAGCTTCATTAATTTATGTGACGTTATTATTGGGTGGTTATCATAAGTATATATGGCGGAGATTATCTTTAAAGAATAGAAATATTATTGATGAATCCTTGGCAGCCTCTTCTAACATTATTGTATTCAAATTATATTGCAAAAATGTACTAAAAAAATATATTGTTTGCATTTGTTGGTTAGACTGGACTGCACAAACTCAAAGTGTATTGAGATATATTTTACCATGCCGATGAAACGGAATGCATGACCTCATAAAGCATCTTATAACATAAAAAACGATTTATTAATATGAAATATCACGTATTTTATTTGGTTTATTTTCCACGCAAACCAAAGTTACACTCATGAGCTTATCTGTGTAATGCAATATAAACAATTTAA
The DNA here is from genome assembly GCF_004799145.2 of Neltuma alba. NCBI lineage: Eukaryota > Viridiplantae > Streptophyta > Magnoliopsida > Fabales > Fabaceae > Neltuma > Neltuma alba. Next base: position 9,933 of record NW_021632737.1, on the reverse strand, counting down.
AATTTAATATGGATAGATGAGATATAGAATAATAGAAATTTTTTAACGTGTGATCTTTTTAGTAATATATCTATTTCTTAGAGAACTATTATTTATAGGATGTTTTGTATTTAAATTTGATTCTTGTGTCTATTAAAATAAAGAATTAATTTGATAGGTTGATTTCATTCATCTGATTTGCAAAACTGCATATAGTTTAATTTCAGTTGTACCTTATAACTGACATTAAAAAAAACCCATTTTAGGAAAATATTTTTGATTCGATCAAAAGCAATTGTGGATGCTACATATCCAAATTTAATGGAAAATATTTTTGACTCAGAGTATCTTTCAAGCAAAGCAATTCTAGCACCTACAGTGGAAATCGTCAAAAGTCTAAATGACTATGTTTTGTCCCAGGTACAAGGAGAAGTGGTTGAGTGTTACAGCTCAAATTCCATAAATAAAACACAGAAAGAGGATGCTACACAGCATTACATATACACAACAGAATTTTTAAACACAGTGAATTGCTCAAGCATTCCACCACACGTCTTAAGATTAAAGGCTGGTGTACCAATAATGCTTCTAAAAAACATTGACAGTTTGTAGGATTATGTAATGGAACGAGACTGCGAATTACTTTACTTGGAAGGCACTTCATAAAGGCAGTGGCATTAAATGGGACAATCAAGGATGAAGAAGTGCTCATTCACAAAATGGACCTTAACCCGCCACAATCCAGGCTTCCATCCTCAATGACTAGGAGACAATTTCCAGTAATGGTATCATTTGCAATGACAATTAACAAAAGCCATGGACAATCAAGGAAAGGGTGGGAATTTATCTACCAATACCAGTATTCTCACATGGACAATTGTACATAGCACTATCAAGGGTGAAAATTATTGAGGGCTTGAAAGTACTGGTGCTAGACATAGAAAAAAAGCCCACCAATTGAACAATAAATGTTGTCTACAATGAGGTTTTCTAGAGTGTAATTTCAACCTAATACACGAGTACTAACTGTTAGAACTACTGATATAGAGCATCTTCATAATTAGTTCATCCAATTGGAAAAGACTGGCCGTGTAATGCACAGGGTACGGCGTCTAGTTTTATCAATAGGTCATTTGTCAGGCCCCTTTTCACCCCATCCAAAACTAGGCTGAGCCATATTTCATATCACTTAAGTTTATCTGACCCAACTTCCTCTATCATTTTATGATGAAAGTTTTTGATACCGCTCTCTAGGAAATACAAGACAATATTAATTTGAGTCTAAAAATATGTTTGAGCTAGACCTAGCCTTGAAAAGCTTCTTCTCTTTCTATTTGTTTGGGTCATTGGTGGTGTTCGTACAAAAATAACCATTTCTGGGAAATATTGCTTTTATTCTTGTTATAAGGCTACCTTTTATGGTCTGTTTTATAGGGAAAATCAATAATTTAATCTATTTGGAATTTTGACATGATTATGATTCATTGATTCAATTGATTTATGGCAACAAAACTACATGTACTAGATGATTAATTTTCTCAATTTAAAAAAAATCAATTAACTAAAATTTAATTTATCTAAAATTGCTATAATCTTACCAAAAAAAAGCATAAAGTAACTTAAGAAAGCTTTACCTCTTCCAATTTAAATTTGAATTAACGAATACTCCCTCCAACACTAAATATACGTCAACATTTGAGCAATTATCATTTTTTTTGGAATTTTTCCTAAAAATATTGATATTCTATATTTAAGATCAAAAGAAATATCCTAATAGGTCTTATATTTAAAATTAAAATGAGTAACATAAGGATTCATAAGAGAAAAATGCTCTCACACTCAAGGGCATCGGAGAGCGGCAATAAGGGTGAGTTGACGGCAGAGGAAGCAGATGCACTGGATTGGAGCAAGCGGAAGGTTTGTAGAGAAGGAGGAGAGTTCACTAGAGGGGTTCTTTGTAGCCTAGAAGTAAGGACTAGGTGGAAGATGAGTAGATTGAAGAGGGCGAAGTGCAAGGAGTGTGATCTTATCGCAATTCGCTGCTATATCATACTGTTAGGGGGTCGTGCTGGTGTTTGGGGAGCGATGTACTGATAGATACAGGGTTTGAGTCTATAGAAGACTTGAGCCAAGGAATCAAGGTCGATCGATCACATCCAATGTGCCCTAACATCATTTTGGATAGGGCAGAACAAGAGAGATTGGCAGTCCCTTTCAAATGGATGCTAATAGTGAAATTGCTTAGGAGATCTCCAAGTCTAAGAAGCCTTGGTTCGAAAATCGAGCAGATGTCGAGCAAGCACGATAAGGTTGAGGTGGTAGACATAGACTCTGATTTCTTTCTTGTTGAATTGCTAAGGATTATGATACTGTGTTAACGGCAGGGCTGTGGGTTATTATGGATTTTTATCTTATTGTAATGAGTTGGAAGCCTGGATTTAACCCAGCTACTGAAGTGATTGATGAGGTGGCAGTGTGGGTACGGTTGTCAGTGATTTCTATGGATTTCTATGATAAGAAAATTGTGTATGCTATTGGTAGTAAGATTGGCAGAGTTATTAAGGTGGATGGCCCGACTGCTAGGATGAAGAGGGGTCGCTTTGCAAGATTTTGTATAGAGGTGGACTTGACTAAACCATTATTGCCCCATTACGCAATCAATGACATGAACTATCTAATTGAATATAAGAGCATGAACTTGCTCTATTTGAAGTGTGGCAATTACGAACATGTAAAGGACTTTTGCAAGAATGTGGAGTAGGTTGAGAATCAGAATACCAGGCTTAATGCTATGATGGATGACTCCGATGGTGTGATTAAATCCCTGGTTGTTGAAGAAAATGAGGTGTGGAGGGTTGTGAAAAGGGCAAGAAGAGGTAGGAGGGGGAGGCCTATGGTTGGCAATGTTCATTCTGGATCTAGATTTGATGTACTACGGGAGGTATGAGAGACACAAGTTGAGTAATATACAGCTACTAAAAATAACAAGGAGAAGAGTGAGGATACTTTGGGTGTGAGGAAAAGATTTGAGGGACAGGGTAGAGGAAAGAAACCTCTAATTGATATTATGAATAGTCAAGAGGCTACTAAAAGGGATGACATTAAAAAAGGAGTAGAGTAGAGAAGTATAAGGGAAAGAAGGGAATAAGAAGGAGAATTCTTCAGTGCTCAAAGAAGGATGGGGATGGTTGTAAGAAATGAGGACAGTGAGGTTGTACCTTATGAGGAGGAAACCTCGGTAGCAGAAGAATGTAGGAATGAGGCTGGTCTAGGGGAAAGGCATGTGCAGTCCAATGGAAGAAGTGGCTGTGAGACTATGGCCACACAGTATGATCTTAAAGGGAAGGGGGAGCTTACTAGAAGTTGGGCTGAAAGAATAGAAGAAGATGTGAAGGGGAGCTTATGTGAAGAAAGTGAGGTTATAAGGGCCAGCTTGGGTAGTGAGTTGGGGGTGCATCGTCAGACTTATCCTACAAGTTTTTAATCTCTGTCATGATTTGGAACTGCAAGGGTGCTGTAAGCAAGTGGTTTGCTCTTTCCTATAAAAACTTGATTAAAGTAAGAGGGCCAGCTTTCATTGTACTATTAGAACCAAGAGTAAGTGGTGAAAGAGCAAATAAGATTACCAAGAGCCTTGGTTTTAAGAAGTCAGTTAGGGTAAAGGTAAGAGGCTTTGTAGGAAGTACCTGGCTTTATTGGTCAGATGAGGAGTTGGCAGTCAGAGTGATTGAGCAATCTAGTCAATTCCTGCATGTGAGGATTGGGGAAGGGCAAGAGGCATAGTGGTGTACTATAGTCTATTCTGATCCTCATGGTTCTAGTAGAAAAGAGCTCTGGAGTCGTCTAAAGAATATAGCTAGAAGCATGCGGGAGCCCTGGCTGGTAAGGGGTGATTTCAATGAAATCACTTCTCTATTGGAGCAAAAAAAGGGTGCTAAAGTGAACTTGCAGTGATGTGACAATTTGAAAGAATAGATTTAGGATTGTAGATTAATTGATATTGAAGCTGAGGGAACCTTTTTATACCTAGAGAGGTCCGAAATGGCAAAGAAGGGAAAGAGTTTTGAAGCAGTTGGATAGAGGATTGTGTAACATTGCTTGGCAATAATGGTTTCCTGATGCATCTGCTAAGGTACTGGCTCATATCTATTCGAACCATCACCCTATGTTATTTGAGTTGTCTACTAGAACTACCCCTATGGGTTTACATCCTTTCATATTTGAAGCCATGTGGATGTCACATTATGGTTTCAAAAATCTGTTACGGAGTGTCTGGTATAAGGAGGAGGATGTTTGTGGTGGGCCGGGAAGATTGATAGATCCATTAAGGATATGGAATAAGGAGGAGTTCGAGTGGATCGAACAGAAGAAGAGAACACTTACTGTGCGGATTGTTGGCATCCAAAGAAGCCTCAATGGTAGAGAACATAGGTTTCTTGAAAAGCTTGAACATGAGTTGGTGGAGGAACTGAGTGAAGTATTAAGACAAGAGAAGATTCACTGGTTCCAGAAATCAAGGTGGGAGTGGCTTAGAAACAGTGATAGGAACACGAGATTCTACCACCTAAGAACCTTGAGCAGAGGGCAAAAAAGGAAGATCAACATGCTGAAAAACGCTGCAGGAATATGGATAGATAAGGAAAGGGAATTGATTGAGATGGTGAAGCAGCACTAAATGAATTTGTTCTTGGAAGAAATACATAATATAGAGTGGTTCCAAACTGTACACTCTTAGGACTGTATTAATGAGGAGGAAAGAAGAAAGTTAAGAAGAGAAGTGAGTAGTGAAGAGATTCATAGAGCCGTGTTCAATATTGGAGCTTTCAAGGCTCTAGGGGAGGATGAATTTCATGCTATTTTCTACCACAAAAATTGGGAAGTAGTAGGGGAAAATGTGATTAAGTTTGTGCATAGGATCTGGAAAGAGCCTAAAAGGCTTGTGGAAATTAATAAAACTTTGTTGGTGCTAGTACCGAAGGTAGAGAAAATGGAAACTATTAGTCACCTGAGGCTAATATCCTTATGCAACGTTCTCTATAAAATTGTCTTGAAGATAATCATTGGGAGCCTTAAACCGTTATTGCCAAGGCTAGTTTTGCCATACCAAACGAGCTTTATTCTCGGTAGGTGGATTCAGGAGAGTATTGTTGTTGCTAGAGAGTTTGCCCATTATATGGGAAAGTTAGGGGAAAATAAAGGGGTATATGGCTATAAAGGTTGATTTAGACAAGGCGTACGATAGAATAAGTTGGGACTTTTTAAGAAAGGTGCTAGAAGAAATTTGTTTGCCTCAGGATCTAGTAAACATTATTGATTGGTGTATGAGGTCTGTATCAATGTAGTTACTGTAGAATGGGGGCAAATCTGAAGCTTTTTTTCCCTCTAGGGGCTTACGGCAAGGTGACCCTATTTCTCCATACCTCTTTGTTCTAGGAATGGAGAATTTGACCCATATCATCTTGGATGAAGTGGAGAAAGGTAGATGGAAACCATTGAGAGTTAGAAGGAATGGGAGTGCCATTTCCCATCTCCTTTTTGCCGATGATCTCCTGTTGTTTTCTGAAGTTGAGAAGTCTTAGTTAGAGGTAGTTCTAAGGTGCTTGGAGGTTTTTGGGTGCATGTCGGGCCAGAGGATCAATCCCCAAAAGACTACTATTTGGGCTCTTATTCCTCATATTGAAGCAGGACTTGAAGCAAGTTTTAATTCTTAATTGATAAGTTACAAAAGAAGCTAAGTAGGTGGAAGACTAGTACTCTTTCTTATGCAGGAAGGTTAACCTTGGTGCAATCAGTTACGCAACAAATTCCCATCTTTAATATGTTTCATGTGGATGTGCCAATTGGAGTGTGTATACAGATTGAGAAATTGCAGCGTGACTTCATTTGGGGAGATGAGGATGGTAAAAGGAAGATTCACACAATTGGGTAGAAAAGAATGTGTCTTCCAAAGGAGGTAGGGATTTGGCTTTAAGGACCTGAAGAAAATGAATGATGCCCTTCTCTGTAAAACGGGGTGGGATGTGATTACGAATCCAAAGAAATTAAACTTAGATATTCTGGTTAATAGATATGGAAGAAAGGCAGATTTAACGATTGAATGCACAATGAAGAGTTCTGATTCACCATTATGGAAGAGATTGGGAGCATTGTGGCCAGCGATTATAAAGAATCTGGGTTGGGAGGTTAATGATGGGAGGAAGATAAACTTCTGGAAGAGTAAATGGGTTAATAAACAAACTTGTTTACTGGATAAGTGTGTGACAATGCCCAACGAGGAGGAGTTACAGAAGCGTGTTGCTGATTATGCCGATGACAATGGTTGGAAGGTGAACAGGTTAGACAATTTCTTATCTAAAGAAGACATTGATTTGGTGTTGGCAATTCTTCCTCCTAATAAGATAGATGGAGAGGATTGTATGAGATGAATAGGAGTAAAAGGGAAGGAGTTTAGTATGTCAGAGATGTATAACCAATTGTGTGGAGTAAGGAGGAGCGAAGGAGAGGTGTTGTGGAAGGCGATTTGGAACTGGAGCTGCCCTCATCATATCCAGGTGTTTCTATAAAAGGTGGCAAATGATGGCCTCCTCACATCAGAGAGAAGATATCAAGTGGACATAGGTTCCCCTTTGTGGTGTAGATGTAAAAGGGAAGTGGAAGGCCTCTCTCGTGTGCTGCGTGACTGTCGATATGTAAGGAGAATCTTGGACCAGTTGCTGGTAGGTACTACTATTCCCTTGTGCTTAAATCTATATATAAAGAGATGGATGGAGTTAACCTGAAATGTAATAATACTATTTCTGGAAATCTTAAATGGAACTCTGTGTTTGGTATTGCTTGCTGGTTCATCTGGTTATAGAGAAATAATGCCCTCTTTGACGAGTCTTCTAATGATCATAGTGCTAAAGTAGGGGTAATTTGGAGATATGCAGAGTTTGTTAGGGATGCCCACTTGCATGAACCAGTGGATGGATTGAAGGTTTGGAGAAATATTAACTGGGTACCCCCTAAGCAAGGGTGGGTGAAATTGAATGTGGATGGGGCTGCCAAGGGTCAACCAAGAAGAGCGAGTTATGGAGGAGTATTGAGGAATGAGAAAGGTGAATGGATTGGTGGTTTTGTTAGTCATTTTTACTGCTTTTACCATGGAACTATGGGGCTTATGATCTGGATTTCACCTCATTGCTAGCAAGGAGTTCAAGAAAATCATTGTGGAGTTGATTTTGTTGCCATAGTCTCTGCTTTATTTGATTGTTGTAGTGATCAAAGAGTTGATAATAGGTTTTTACAACAGATACGTAGAATGATTGGAAAGGATTGGGAAATACGTGTATAGCATACTTATAGGGAGGGAAATTCTTGTGCTGATTGGCTTGCTAACTGGAGCTTGTTGCAAGATCCTGGCTTATAGCTTCTGTGTGATCCTCTTGTGGGTTTACGGATGTTTCTATATAGAGATAGAACACGCTTTGAATGCCCAAAACTTGTTGATTTGAATAGTAGTTAATTTTGGGCTTTTTGCCCCCCTTTTTACCAAAAAAAATTCAAAATGAATAATTATTTTTTAAAATTTAAATAAATTAGTTAGAAGGGTCATATATTTATAATAGACAAGAATAATAATTATTCCCTCTAGTCCCAAATATATAAGCTAATTAGAATGTTTACTGCAGTTCTAAATATAAGACCTCAAATCAATTTATCTCCCAAATTCATAATTTTTTTTCTAAACTATCCCTATTACTTACATATATGAAAAGGGTTTCAATCAATGGGTAATGAAAAAGGGGATATTTTAGAAAAATTAACACATTAAATGTGTATAATTAACTTAAATAATTTCTTAATATATGTAAGTTAGTTATCAAATGTAGTGCAATAAAACATATTTTCTTTTAAGGAAGACAAAATGATATTAAGATAGAAAAAAGATTGTTACAATATAAGGTAGCATAAGAAATAGAACAAAAATAATGACTAAAATAGCCACTAAATTAAAAAAAAAACCACAAAAGTGAGCTTAGTAGAAGCTAAGAAAACAATATGAAGTAAAGAATCTAGATCTTGTCACACTATATTAGGAGAAAGTCAACTTCGCGTCATGAAGTTTGATGAATTGCTTAAGTGCTAGTGATCATTAGGGTCTGCGACCTAGAGGATGTCTAGTAGCAAACTTCTTAGTCCAAACAAATTGCTTTAAGGGATAACCGTGAAAGTATATGATACCCTAGAAGTATTTGTAGCTTGTGATTCTATCTCTAAATAGCAAAGTGTCCTAATCAAACTCATTCAAAGAGATTAAGTAGGAGGCTTTTGAAAAGTAAGATATGCCAAAGTTATATTGTTGCATTTGGTAGTAGACTATAAATAGTGAAGAGGAAAGATGCCAAGTATGTTTTTTAAATGATCAAAATGATAATATATTAAAAATCAAAGAGCTACACAACGACCTAGTAATATAATAGAAGGACAAGAGTTAGAGAGTTCAAACATACAAGTAGGAAAACTCCTACTAACCTATTCTAACAGAGACAAAAGAATTAAGGAAATGAGCAAGATCCTGCCTAATAATGTTATTTGACTCATCCAACGTTTGGCAATGGAGGTTGATCCTTTTTTTAAGTGACTAAACATTGAGGGATAAGGCTGTTGTATTTGAGAATTAGAAAAGTCACATAATAGGATTGCATCCATCTTGGTTAAGCTACAACAATGTATCTTTATTTTAGCCATGATTTGAAATTTAGAAAAGTTATTGACAAACTATAATTAGTAGGCATCCAAACCAGAGTGATCATGTGAATGGACAAGGAATGAATAGATGCTCCAAAGATTCTTCATAATCACAACCAAAGAGACAAAGACCAGAAGTGTTAAGATAATGTCTTTGGAGGATATCACAAGTAGGCAGAGCATTATGGAGTAACTTCCACATGAAAAAAAGTTGCTTCAAAGGCATGGGGATTTTTGAGAGAAATCTTCAAATTTCATCTATATCATACCATTGATATTGTCACATCTCGAATTTTGAGGCTAGACGTACTGAAGTTAGCCTGAAATGGGCAGGCTACCAAACCCTTTTTGGCAAAGATGCCAGAGATTCCCTAAAAGGACAGTAGGATTCCTAAGGACTAAATCGCAAAGGGAAAGTTTTCTGGGATAGAGAAAGAGGAAGTTAGAGGCTTAGAAGAAGTCTCAAGGCCTAGGAATAAGAAATAGAGATAAATATAGGCCAAAGATTATGTTGGAGGCCTCAAGGAGGTGAATTTTGAGGTTAAACCCAACCAGAGGCAAAACTGTAATTTTGCAAAGTTTGGGCTGATAAGGGCAAAAATAAAATTATGCTTGAAAATCCTAGAAAATGGGAAATGATAGGTTAAAGCCTGAATAGCTTAGAAAAATTTCATAAAAATAGGAATAGGATCCAAAGGCCTGTATGAGGTGAAAAATGATGAAAATGCCCTTGGAAGGAATTTGTGAAATTCCCAGGGTTTTGACTGATTTTGGATATTATTGAAAATGAATTATTTAAAGTATAGAGAGGCTCAGATAATTGGAAGGAAATGGGAAAAAATATATTGAAGAATTATCACAGGTTTTAAAAATAATTTCGTCCCCATAAAGCAAAGAGGTCGGCTTTAATGGAATTTAAAGCCTGTTTACATACTATCTAGGAAAAGTCAAAGTCAAATGTCTAGAAGTTGACTTTTGACTTAAGAAAAATTAGAGGAATTTCACTGTGATAAATAATAGTATTGGTACGTAGAGACAGATTCTCAGAGTCGTAGACGGTAGAAAGAATTTGGTGAAGTTCACTCTAAAGTAAATATGATTAATTATTTTAATTATTTTAATGGAAGAATAAGGGAAGAGCATCACTCTCTCTTTGGGATGTTATATAATGCTATTTGAATTTATTTGAGGTAAGAAAAATGGTACTAGAACATGTCCCAGTGG
>NW_021632736.1:0-29475 GCF_004799145.2 Neltuma alba | reverse complement strand
TTGCCACAAGCTCATCCAAGTCTTAATCGAGTGGTCCGGCAAGGAATTTAACCATGCTTTTGCCTTGTAAGATAAAGACATAGGGAACAATCTCAACCTCTGAGCATCTTTAGTAACCCTATTTTGCTTGAAGTTCTCACACACCTCTATAAACTTGGTCAAATGCTCATTAGGATCATTATTGAAATTTCCTTCAAAGTACCAATCATCCTAGCAGTTGAATCATAACTAGCTTGATTTCAAAATTCCTAGCTTAAATGTCTGGTAGCGAATACTTGAGTGAAGCATCTATAATGGCCTCCGGCTTAGGTGGACAGCCCGGCAAATAGACATCTATAAAAATTAGCTTATCCATGGCCCGAGCAATACTATAAGAATCGGTACTAAACATCCCCCCTGTAATTGTACAAGCCCCTATAGCAATAAGATATTTTGAAGTCTGCCCTTCCTTGTCCAGATAGTCATCTAGAGTGTACAAGTCATTCTCATCTTGTTTCGCTGTGTTTTCTTGCGGTTCTGTTCCAAGTGGTGGTGGTCAAAGTAGCCAAGGTTGTTGCTGAATCTCTGGTGTGTTCTCAGTTTCTCCTGAATTAGATTCTTCTTCAGTAACCTCTTCCAAAATAACTTCTAGTCTTCCTTGCATGTGTCAGGAGTTACCTGCGAATTCAAATAAAAAACACAAGTATCAAACTTATCAAGTGAAATGAACTAAAGAAATACTTGTACTCTACCTATAATTATCACTACAAATGCTCAAAGAAACTTAAGCATGACCAATCACACAATAAGGACAATAAACCACAAACAATCTTACCGTTAGTCCCTAGTAACTACGCCAAAAAATTGTTCACCAAATAGCTTAACCGTATGCGGACGGGTCGCAAGTAATATAAAATGTATCGTTCCCACAGAGACTAAGGCTAGATGAGTTAAAATCATAATTGTGTTCTTGATTAGGTTAAGTGAAGCAAAAGTTGTAAAAGATTTTATGAAATGAGATTAGGAAAACAATGATTTAAATCAATGTGAAATCAACTTGACTTTGAGACAAATAAGGGTCTAGGGTTATTTTTCACTAAAATACTTCATAAAACTTGATTAATCACTTCTCAAGTAGTAGTTAACAATAAGTTTAGTTAGCTAGGGTTCACAGAATTGATTAAGCTTTTTGAAGTCAAAACCAAATTTTTCCAATCATAATAAAACATAGCAATCTCTTGCATTTGTTTGAAAAGGTTGCATTTTGAAAACCAAAACCCATTTTAGGCTATGCTAGGTTAATAGATATATTTCTATTCTATCAATAAACCTTCCATTTAATAAGATAAATTTCCAGACTGGCACATTTTACTAAAGTTCACAGATTAATTTAACTTTCTCAAGCTTCAACCAATCAACTAATCAATCTAAATGATGGCTAATCATGAGTTATTAAGCTCAAGGTTTAAAAACAACAAAACATTATCATTAACACTAAAGAGAGAGTTAAACCACATCTTAATCCATACAATAAATCAAAATAACCCTATGAAGACTATTTTAGCTATACATGTTTAGCAAAAAGCCACAACTATAAGAATAGTTACTCGCCATTATAGAAACAGGAGAGGAGAAGAAAGAAACCCAGAAAAATGGAAGAAAAAGCTTCCAATCTCTTGTAGCTTCAAGCCCAAAGATTCCAAGATTCAAAACCTTCAAACTCTAGCAAAGCAAGCCTCCAAATAAACCCCGAAGGTGAAGTGTCCCTCAAAACCATGAGTCTCCCCACATATTAACTATAAATTTTAAGTTGCAGCATAAAAAGCACAGCTATGAGTGGTCAGGTGCCGCAGCATATGTGGTCATCTGCCATGGCGGATGTCACAGAATGGGCCTCTCTTGAAAAGGTAGGGGCACCACGATAGATATGATCAGACACCGCAGCGCCTATATAGAATAGCAGCTCCTTAGGTCAAATAGGGGAGTTATGGTGGATATGATCAGACGTCGTGGCAGATTAGACTGAATGGCTTTCCTTCTTTTCTGTTAGAACTGTCGTGGTGGTTTTCCTCATGCACCGCGGCGGTTGGTCCTTGTTTTAGCTTATCTACTCCTAGTCTCTCTTCCTTGCTCGCTTCAGGCCCTTTCCTGCACAATTAACTTCCAAAATACATAGAAGAGTGATAAAACAAGTTGAATAAGTAGGAATTTTGAGAGGTTATCAATACCACGTTAGCAAAGGATGATCCAGTGCTTTTTCGTAAACCAGGGTTAAAGAACTTTTGATGCTAATCCCTTTAGGGGCCCCTCTAACTCTACTTGGATGGTCAGTCTTTCCAATCACAGTGGCCAAGATATCCATCCGTCCATGAGGAACGAAGGTACCTTGGGATAATTGCTCCTCAAGTATATCCTGTAACATTAAAGCAACAAATTCAATTTAAGATAATTGAAAAAAGAAGTTAATGAAGCATAATGCAATGATATTGCTTACAATCCTCTTAGCAACAGGAGCAGTCTTTAGAGTGATATATTGATCTTTTTTAACCCTCGTCGCCTTTCAGTTTTCTTGGCGAAAAGGACCACTAGATAGGTGGAATGACTCCAGTAGGGTCTAAAGTAGCAGCCATTTGTGTAGCTTGCAACCACTCCTCCATCATACTTCTATGTAACTTGTTGTACCCTCCACGAGACATGGTATGTGGGTACGTGACGAGAGCCTTTTGTCGTTCGCCTTGGGGTTCTCAATAAAAAATAAATCCAAGTTATGCAGTATAGTGCAAACTCAGGTCATTTCACTTTGGGAGCCTTTATTGATGACCTAAGCTAGACTGAATGCCATGCAATCAATAAAATGGGGTTTTTGGGTTTTTAACATTAAATGAATGGTGCCTAAACTGAATGCAATGAAAACAAATCTAAGATACTATGTTTTTAGTGTTTTAAGATAATAATGATGTAATGGAAATGATTGATAGGAAATCTCTTGAAAATGGTTTTGATGGCAATCATAGTTCACTTAAATATTGGGAGTTTCACAAACCATTAGGTTTTCTTAATAAGAACCTCATTAACTCAATGAGTCCAAAGCTTTCATTAATGAACTCATTAATGAAAACTTTGTTTAGCTTCCCTAATGTGTAAATTTGGAATGATCATGCATTAGCTCAATGTAACACACAATCAACTCAGTACCGAAGCATAACCATGCAAGATAGGAGAGAATCATGAGAGTTACAATAAGCATATATGCAACTACATATATTTAAGCACAAAATTCTACACCAATCAATCCAAATAACAAATGTAATCATTAACCAATAATTACAGTATCAATCCCAAGTTTCTAATTAAGAAATTATAACTCCTAGACCTAGAAAGCCATAAATCATAGCTAAAAATTGCAAATTGAAACTAAACTCCCCTTTGAAGTCTGGAAACTCATGCCACTCCACCATCTTCAAGAGTTGATAAACCCTAGCCCTCCACAGCTTCAAGAAAAACTCCAACTAAGGTGAATCTGTCAACCATAGCAGCTGGGAATGGAAGGAAATGAGATGGAGTGAAGGAAAGGTGAAGGAAATGGATGGGGAAGAAGATGGAGGTGGAGAGGCAAGAAGATGAGAGAATAGAGGTGTTGGAGATGATAGAATGGAGTTCTCCCCGAAAATAGGGTTTCTAAGGGTTTAAAGGGTCCATATGGGTCGGATCATATGATTAGAGGCTCCATTTTCACGTTCTGATCCGGATCTGGCATTGCTGATATGAGTCTTTCGCCGCGGTGAAGCATTCCCGAGAGGAGCTCTGCCTAATCTTGTGATTTTGCCGCGGCGAAGCTATAAGTTGGCCGCAGCGAACTCTGCCCGAGAGATTACTAGTGAGATTTCAATTTGGCACCGCGGCGAACTGTGTTAGTGCTGATACTTTGATCTTGTTTGTGTCATCCTTTGGTCTTTGATCTTGGCTCCAATTCTCAAGTGTCCTACAATAAAAAGCAACAATTTGAAGCATTAATTGTCCTAGAAATCAACTGAATACAATTAATAACCAATTATGACAATTTTAACCTCAAAAAGACACTAACTCAAAGCAAGAACTCTTAATCTAAATTAAGCACAATTATCATCAAAAGGAGCCAAAATCTATGATAAATACCCTTAAAATGATATGAAATAACATAGAACAATTGGGTTCAATCAGTACGCATTTAGCCCAGATATTTGCTTATTCTTCCTACTCAATGCCTATGACAATGAAACAAATTCAACGAAGTTAGTTTAGTTAAATAAATATAAATTCATTAATAACTAAGTTTGAAGAAAAAACCTGAAAGGCCTTCTTGTTGCTTTCAACCTCTCCCATGCTCATCACACAAAGAGTATCGATCCTCAGGATTCTCGCCCTTTCTTTTACCCAGAATACTCCCTTGTAAGCATGGATTATAAAATCTCTCTTTGATTTCAAAGTTGTTAATCACATTGTTTGTTTCATTTCTGTTCTTTGCGGATATATACAATATGAGGTGCAAATACAATACAAATAAGTATTTGAAGTAAATAATCTTATAATTGAAACTAAATAGATAAAAGAATTTATAATGTGCTAAAATACCTCCCAAAACTTGTTCTTCACTTCTTCCTCTATCATTCTCCAATTAGGAATGTTAATCCCAATCTTACTACATGCTAGATAGCCCACATAACTATCAAACTAAGTCCCTTCAGGACCAACAACCTTCAAATCTTCATCAAACTCTATTGTAATCCTCATGGGCTGTGTGGTCTCATCATGCAAAGCCAACTTCTTCATATGGGTCGGCCTTTTACCCCTTTTCTTATTGGTAAAGGAGCTGTTGTCGACAGAACCCTGTTGACCAGATTTGTCCATTTCCTATGCAAAGAACAACCAATAAATGTAAGAATAAGAAACATCAAGTAAATTCAACCAAAAAAACATCACATTATGAATAAATGATAAATATCAAATAAATTTAATGAGAAACATCAAATAATTTATTTAGGCCTTACTGTCACATCTAATATCTAGTAAATAGAAGTAAGGATATTCCTAGGCATTTAAGGGCCAGAATAATAGAAAGATATGGGAGGACACAATTCTTAAAATTAAGATAGTGTCGAGACAAAAAATAATTCTCTAAAGGTTACGGGCCAGATTACATAATTTTGAAAAATATGTTAGAAATTCCCAAAAATTATGAAATAATCATGAAAATTAGAGGAAGCCCCTGGACACTATATTAATTTTTAAAAGGAAGGATTTTGATGGGATGTATGATGAACCTTGTCGCTAGGTAATCAAAATTATACTAGGAAAATGCAGCAAGTGAGGCAATACCTAGGTCATTCTTCTCAAGGAACCTTAAGTTGGAATTCAACTCTTAACAATTCCCTTTAATTATCAAATTACCAAGGTAAAAGATTGAGTTTCAGAATGGAGAAATCGAAGCAAGAAATAAATTCAATTGAAAGGTAACAGTAAAGGTTCTAAAATGCAAAAAAGATTCAGATAAGAGATGGTAGTTCCCCTAGCAATTCATCCTTCCTTCCTTGTTCAATCTTATAATTTGGAGTCTCTTAGAGTTAATCAAATGGATAGATTTAGCTACTGCTCAAATCTCTCTAAACACAGGTCAATAACAACTATCTTACTAGATTCATTGTCTTGCTCTGTAGAGAAGAAAAAATCAATTGACAAGAACACTTAAGAAGCAAGTTGCAATTCTTTAAGGATGACCACAATTGTGAATCATCAAAATCATTCAGTCAAAATTAAGAATTATAGAACAACAGTCTAAGTAAAACGAATTAGATCTAAAAATTAACAGAGAATCCTCTATTCAACTGAATCAAAGGACACAACTCACATCTGGATGTTCAATCAGATCTAAATTCCAAGAAACATAAATCTAATCCTCAACTTTCATTCTAATCACAAATGTTTAACTGATACAAATGAATCTTAGAATAGACAGTGGAAATCAGGTCTGAAAAGACTCCCTGTTTAGCTCCATGAACTCAGGTCAGCTTCATTGCTAGGAGAACTTAGGAATTCAGCCACTCATGCTCTGAATTGCAGTAGAAACAACAAGAATCAATGAAAGATTCATAGATGATCAGTGGAAGATAATGGATTTGGATGAAAATGGGAGAGAGAATAGAGAGAGAAGGCAGAGAACGAGAAAATCGGTGATCTGGAGGGTGAAAAACTGAATCTAGGACCTCCCATTTAAGCACGCAGCTTTTGTATTTAAATCTGAAGTTTTTCATCATACACCGCGGCGCCTTGTGATATCCGTTGCGGCGCCTAGCCTATACGGTGTCGTTTCAATTAGTGATCCTGAGCTCCTTGTGAAACTTGGTCTGCCGTGACGCCTCTGATCATTCGCTGCGGCACCTATGACCGAGAGTATCTTTGGAAATCTGCTGTGACGCCTTCAACTATCCACCGTGGTGCCTATGACAGAATGGAAAGAATGCTAGTGAAGCTCCCTGAGATTCACACCAAACAAGGATCAAAAGTACACACAATAAAATCACATAAAATCATGCAAAAACACAAAGAAAACCTCACAACTTCCTTCACCAACTCTTATGCATAATGAAAGCTAATTATACCCAAAATATGTAAATATAAATGGCAAAAGCATAAGTTTAGGGCTAGAAATATATGCAAATAATGAGGCTTATCAATTCCCCCACACTTAGCTTTTGCACTCCTGGGCAAATCAAGTCTAAACATAATGTGAAAGAGAAGGATGAAAGATAAGGAATAGGCAAGCTCAAAAATTCAAGTTACAAATGCAACCAATAATGATTCTTTAACCAACATCAATTCATGGAATATTCTAATGCAAAGAAATCAAGCAATGATATGTGATTTAATCTAAGTGAACAAAATATGGAAGACCACACAAGGGAATCAGTATATCACTCAACTCACAAGTGTTTAAGGTTCTTTCACTCAATTTACTTGTTCAAATGCTCTACCATATGCTTGTAATAGTTCTACCTCTCCACCTCAAATACATGAGCATTCAAGAATCAAAAGGACTTTTGTGGCTTGTAATATAAGGGTAGGAAGGTAATGCACAAGAATGCATATGAAGGAGAGTATGAAGTGCAAATCAATGGGTAGAATTCAATAGCATTAGCAATGTTCAATTGAAGGTTCGATTCCTTGATCTTGAACTCTAAAGTTGCAAGGGTATTTTTATTCTTTCTCTTCTTTATTTGCTTTTCTTCTCTTTTGTCTATTTGCCTTCTTCATTTCCTTTTCAGTTTTTGTTATCTTTTTCGTTTTCTTTTTTTCTTATTTCTTTTTTCTTTTCTTCATTCATTCTTTCTTTTTGCACCCATGCTCAAGTATCAACTTCCTCATATCAATCCATCAATTGAATCCATCATAATGCTAGTGAATTCCACAAGGGATGAATGAAATGAAATATGCATTCCTATGTGAGAAAGGTTATATGAATGGAAAATTCAACTAAAAGGCTCAAATGGACAACAAAGGATAAATCATGTAGGGATTGGCCGTTTGGTCTAAGTAGCTAATTTGAATGAAGGCCTCAATCATATTCAAGAGTACTAATGTTACATGTAGTCTTGATTAAGAACTAAGACAAGTTCTAGAGAGTATAAGAGACAAGTGACTACACATAAAAGAAATGAATATAAAGGCCCAAAGAATCCTTCCAACTAGGCTTTATCTTCTATATTCATTCACTTCGGCTAAAGAACACATCATGCTTAATCTCTATGCATTAGAAAATTTCACTTCATGATATTAATTTCCAAGTCAAAATTAATCACAAATGCAATATTAAACCCTTGAAACAAGCTTAAACCTTCAAAAAGTTTTTGAAAAACTTAGGTTTTTATAAAAGACACAGAACACACAAAAACACAGCATTCACTCCCCCACACTTGATCCTTGCATTGCCCTCAATACAAATCTGAACAAAAGATAAGTAAGGAAAAGTGGGGAAAGGAATAATGGACAAAAACAACGGAACACACAAAACAAACTGAAAATAACTTACACTTGCTACGGGTCATGCCCCTCCCCCACACTTATTCACAAGTGAAGTTCAAGCATGATAAAAGTCAAATAAACATAGACTAAGGTATGTGAGGTAAGGAAGGGGACAACCTGAGATTATGGTGGATCAAAATTCTCCTTGTAAATTTTGAGTAGGTGGCCATTGACCTTGAAAGTCTTACCACTCATCTCATCTAGCAACTCTATCATGTCAAAATTGTGCACTTTAGTGACCAAGTATGGTCCTTCCCATCTAGTACTCAACTTTCCAGGTTTAAATGTGAATCGTGCCTTGTACAGCAGCACTTTATCTCCAACCTTGAAAGACTTCCTTAGAATTGGCTTGTCATGAATCATCTTTGTCTTCTCCTTGTAAAACTTGGAATTCTCATAGGCTTCAAGTCTCAACTCTTCAAGTTCCTGCAGTTGCAATAACCTTTCTATGCCAGCAGAATCAAAATCAAGGTTACATGCTTTTACAGCCCAAAGAGACTTATGTTCAATCTCAACCGGTAGGTGACACATTTTACCATAAACCAACCTATAAGAAGACATGCCTATGTGTTGGAAATTGTGCCCTAGGGGCCAATCATTATGTTATGAACATTGTTGATTTATCAATTTATTAATTACGTTATCATATTATTTGCATGTTTACTGTGATAACCATCCTTGGATAACTCATGATTTATCCTAAATGTCCCTGGTCAGTCATCTATGTGGGAGCAGAGATGAAATAAGACTAGTATGACTTTAAAGATATATAGAGATATAAATTAAAGTCATAGGCACATGTAAGAGTATAAGGTGTTGGACCGACCCGCTATGAGAGAGCTGCATGGGTTAAGTCATAAGCTTCTCTCATATTAAACCATGTCACTGTGCCCTTTGACCTGAGATCGTCATGGATTCCTACATGAGAAAAGCTCAGCTTTGACCTAGTCAAAAGTCACTTTTGACCGAGTGATCATAAAGACTATGTTCAGGCTTAGTGGTTTTTCATGCGGAGGAATGTGAATGGTCAAGATGGAATTTGTCCCTCACATTCGTAGAGAGATATTACTGGGCCCCTCGATGAGTGAGTCTGAGAAATGTATGGCCATACTGTAATGGAAAGTAGTTCCGTTTCTATACTCAGACTACTCAGGGATCAAGAAAGTAACGGTCATGAATAGGAGGATGACGTTCTCCATGCCTCATCCATGACCAAAATGTCATGTGACAAAAGGGACGCGATATGGTTGTATGAAAGGTTGCATCGTTCAATGATCCTCATAGGTTTTGGGTAGTCGTGATGTCTTGCTAGAGAACGCTTACGACTTGTGAGTCATTATAGTTAATGGCCCACTGCCAACTTTATATGGGCCTATAGGGTCGCACACAAAATGGCCCAACGCGAGTTATGATGTCCAGATTCATTGAATCTAAGATATGTCTAGATTCAATGAATAATATAGGGTGGACATGTATATATATATATAAATTCGTATATATATATTATATAAATATAAGAGATATTAATTGTTAGATTTAATTTATAAGGATAAATTAGATCTATGTAAATTAATTCCGTCATATCTTTATTTTTGAATTAAATAAATAGGTGAATTAAATCTGTGAGACGGATTTAATATAAACCGTATTTATTTAATTGTTCTCTTATCTGATTATGCAATATTTGATATTGTATTAATTTCGGAATTAATTTAGGATTAATTTCGAAATTAAATATCATTCATAATACCTATAGCATCCTATATATTCGATATTAGGGAGCTAGGGTTTTGGTGAGTGAGAGTGAAAAAGCACTAAGCAGATAAGGGACGGCCAAAAGTGAGAAGAGAGGATGGATTTTTGAAAACCCTAGATGGACATAGACGCTAGCACGTCGTTCGAGATTGAGGGCTACTCGTGTGGATACCGGTAGAGGAAGCCAACCGGAGTTGTCGACTTTGAACGACAAAGGAGGCGAGCAGAGGCATCCTGAACGGCGGAATCACTGAGCCACCAGGAAATCAAACACCGAAGGTAATGCTTCTTACTACCTGACTTAAACGCGATCGGTAGATCCGGGCAAGGGATTGAAAGTTTTAAAATTTTAAGTTGATTTCCGCTGCGCGTCGTCTTTCAATTCCCTTCACTATGGGGGTTTTAAATGCAGTTCTATATGCCCACAAAGCATCATCTAATCTGGCACTCCAATCCTTCCTAGATGGTTTAACTATTCTTTCCAACACCTTCTTGATTTCTCTATTTGCATTTTTAGCTTGTCCATTACTTTAGGGATGATAAGGTGTGGATGTCTTATGTGTCACACCATACTTAGTGAATAACCCTTGCAGTAATTTATTACAAAAATGAGTTCCATTATCACTAGTTATTGCTCTAGGGATGCCAAACCTAGAAAAGATGTTATTTTTTTAGAAATTTTAAAACAGTGGCAGCATCATTCTTTTTGGTTGCTATGGCCTCTACCCATCATGAAAGATAATCAACTACAAGAAGGATGTATGTAAAACCCATAGAAGGAAGAAAGAGCCCCATAAAGTCAATACCCCATACTACAAACACCTCATAAAAAAGCATTGGGTGTTGGGGTAATTCATGTTTCTTAGTTAGGCTACCAAATCTTTGGCAAATATCACAATTCTTGCAATACTCATAAGAGTCTTTAAAGAGTGATGGCCAATACAAACCAGCTTCTAATATTTTCCTTGTAGTCTTTTGAGCATTAAAATGGCCTACACAAGTTTGAGAGTTGCAAGCATGCATGATGTCTTGGAATTCTTCATTTGGCACACATCTTCAAATGATTTGGTCGTTGCATACCTTCCAAAGGATTGAAGGGTCCCAAATATAGTGTTTAGACTCACTCTTAATCTTCTGCATCTGAAAATGAGACAATAAAGAAGGGATTAGACCAGCAACTAAAAAGTTGACAATGTGACAATACCAAGGTTCCATGAGAGACAATGCAGAAACAAAACAATCCTTAAACTCATCACAAACAAAATCTGAATCAATTACTCCCCTTGTAGTTTCTGGTAAGCGACTTAGATGGTCAGCCACTACGTTTTCTACTCCAGGCTTGTCTTTGATATCAATATCAAATTCTTAGATCAACAATATCCACCTTAAGAGCCTCAATTTGGATTGTGGTTTGCTGAAAAGATACTTAACAGCAGAATGATTAGTGAAAACAGTGACTTTAGAGTTAATTAGGTAAGGTCTAAACTTGTCTAATGCAAAAATGATAGAGAAGAGCTCCTTTTCAGTAGTTGTATAACTAGTTTGAGCTTTATCTAGTGTTTTTGAAGCATAAGTAATAACTTTGGAAGCCTTACCATCTTTTTGTCCCAGAACTGCACTCACTGCATTGTTAGAGGCATCACAACACAATTCAAATGGTAAATTTCAATTAGGGCAAGTCAAAACAGGTGGAGAAGTCAATCTGGATTTAATCTCATCAAAAGACATTTTACACTCATCAATGAAATCAAGGGAAGCATATTTGTTGGATAAGGTAAAGATGAAATTACTTCAATCTTTGCCTTGTCTACCTCTATTCCCTTTTCAGAAATTAGGTGACCTAGAACTATTCCTTGCTGGACCATAAAGTGGCATTTTTCAAAATTCAAGATAAGGTTCTTTTCAACACATTTAGATAAAGCTTTTTCCAAGTTCACTAACCATTCATCAAAATTATTTCCATAGATGGTAAAATCATCCATAAGCACCTCAATCCCATTTTCTAGCAAATCACTAAAGATGGATAGCATACACCTTTGGAATGTGCCCGGTGCATTGCAAAGTCCAAATGGTATTCTTCTATATGCAAATGTGCCAAAGGGACAAGTGAATGTAGTCTTCTCTTGATCTTGGAGTGCAATGGGAACCTGAAAATAGCCACTGAAACCATCAAGGAAACAATAGTGAGATTTACAAGCTAATCTTTCAAGCATTTGATCTATAAAGGGTAGGGGAAAGTGATCTTTTCTTGTAGAATCATTAAGCTTCCTATAATCAATGCAAACACTCCAAGAATTCTGTATTCTAGTGGGGATTAATTCATTTTTCTCATTCCTACCCATAGTGATTCCACTTTTCTTAGGAACAACCTGAGCTGGACTTGCCCATTCACTATCTGAAATAGGGTATATAATACCAGCACTAAGCAGCTTTGTTACTTCCTTTTTAACAACATCAAGTATGAGTGGGTTAAGTCTTCTTTAAGGTTGCCTTATGTCACACCTTACTATTATATTGACTTAGGTTCCTTTCAAAATCATTTTAGACCATATTGGATGGTGTTGGGCTCACTTTTTACCATAAAAACGCTAAATTTCGGATTTTTATGTTCATAAGGTAAAAATCTAGTTTTTCTGGCCTAACTTCAAAAATTCATAACTTATTCTACAAAAATCCAATTGTGGTGATTCAAAATTCTACTTAAATATATTTAAGTCCTCTTTTAAGGAAAAATAATTTCATTGCCCAATTCCTTATGAGAAAGCGTTAGGTTTTTGAGAAAAGCAACACTGTCCATTTGCCAAAAACCCTTATTCCCAGATTCTGTCCATTAACTTTGAAAAATCATTATAAATTGTATACTGGGCCATTTTTAACGTATTAGCTATCAATTTGAAGCTCAGGAAGTTATCTTTCATCATGAAAAATTTCATGATTAAACACATTTGGGAGTATAATCAAAAATTCATGTGAACCAGTCAGTGTCAGTGTGCTTCCAGCACTGTTAGTTTAATATTTATATAACCAAAATGAGCTCACGAATTTTTGTGGCTAAACCCCACAATTAGCCTTCAATCTGCAGCTTTCCCTTGGAAGATTCAGGCCTTAAAATTTTACATTATTTTTGGGGGATGAGATTTTTGAAAATCCCAGTAGCAAATTAACCAACTATAGCACCAAGCAAGCATCGTTATTATGCATGATCATATTATCTACTATTGGTGAACTAACATGCTTATCATTTGGCAAACTCAAACATGCAAAGGCCAAAGCAAGATATTATAAAGAGCAGCTACATAACAATCAAGAAAGCTCAACCATAATAATAGTAATTAACCATACAATAATCAACAATGCTAGTTAGTGATAGTAGCTAGGTTTAACTTACTACCTTGCTCTAAAAGTCTTAGCTTTTCTTCCTTCTCCTCTTTCCCTTGACAAATATCAAACCCTAACCATATAATCCATCAACAAAGGCAGCCATAATCATTATCCAACCATGAAAAAAACAAGAACATACATCAAAATGATTTTTGAACCATAAAGTTCCCTCCTTTGTTCACTATTTTTGAACTTAGTTCCCTTTAACCCTAAAAATCACTTCTTGACTTAATCCTACATGGATTTTCATGTAGATTCCAAAAATGGGCTTATATTTATGAAAATAAAATTGCTTCTTCCAGCCACACCTTGACCGAACCACTAGAGGGTTTAAACCAAAAATCACAACTTTGCTTTAAAGCTTCCAACACTTGTTCCTTTTAGTCTACCCTACACCATTCCTCATTTTAAGCATCATGGAACCTTAAAACAATGAAAAACTCATCCTAGGGTTCATTTCCTCATTTGGCCGAAATGGAAGCTCAAGAAAACAACCATAAAAATGCTTTAAAACAACTTAAACTTACTTGCAAACACTAGGATCTAGCTTGTGTTGTTGTGTCTTAGCAAGTGTGATGATCAAAACTTCTTTCCCCTTTTTATTAATCAGTTCGGTCAACATCAAGAGAGGGAGGAGATAGATTTTTAACCATAAAAAGGAAAGAAAACAAAATAAGAACACCTCTAGAACCAAGATCTAACCTTGAAAGCTTGCTTGAATGACCAAAGGTGCTCCCTTTCTTCTTGTTTTCTCTCAAACTCTCTCTTTTCTCTCCCTTTTCCTCCTTGGCCGAATTGAGCATTTGAAATTAGGGGAGAGAAGAGCTTGATTAATGCTTCATAATATCCCAATCACCTTTTTTAATGATTGTCCAAGTGTCATTACCCTACTAAGTCTTGATTCCTCTTTCCTAATTAACATAATTCCAAATGAAATTAATTACTAAATTCAAGATCCTCTCCATTTATGGAATGACACTTGGCTAATTCAAATCTTCTCCTTCAAGAGCTTGACACATGGCTCAATAGGATCCCTTGGATTTGCAAGACACCAATCTTGCTTTATCAGTATACTTTAGGCTTTGAGTTTAACTTCTTTTCTATAATTACAGTAGCTTAGCCTCTGTAATTATTTTTTGTCAGATCCTTAATTTATTCTCCTCATTATTATCTTCCCAAATTGCCCTCTTTGTCTCAAAATTAATTTCCTAATATTTAAATAAAAAGGAAAATTAATTTCCTTCTCTTTAGGGATTTTTTCACTTTTTATCATTATTTGGAAAAATCTTGGATACTTGAGGGTCTTCATTTAATTCCATAATTCCTTATAATTCCTTGGGATCTCATAGGAATTTTCTTGAAATTTTATTCCCCTTAAAAATATTTATTTGGAATTTTCCAAATAAAATCCCTTAATTAGCCCAAATCACCCTTTAATTCTCTCATAATTTCTCTAAGGGTAATTTGGTCATAAAACCAACTTTATAATTTCATATAACCCTCAAAGGATATTATCCCTATTTTTTCTTAATTTTCCAAGGCTCAGAAATATTTTTCCTTATTTACATTTGACCAATTTTCCTTAATTAGTCAATTTCCTATAATTGGCTTGGAAAATTACTGTAATTATTTTCCACCAAAATCCTTTGACTTCTCCTTATCATTTTAATCCTCAATAATTTGAGAATATTTCTTATCTCTAATTATCATAATGCTGGATGTGACACCTTATGGGCTTTGCATTTTCATTTAACAAGATTCTATGAGTGCAAATTGAAACATTAATACCACGAATATCTACTAGAGACCACCCAATTGCACTTTTATACCTCTTCAAAACAGCAAGTAACTGAGACTCTTCAAGATCAGTCAAAGAGTTAGAGATTATCACTGGTAGTGTAACATCCTGATTTTTAGGCCTAGAAGTATCAGAAATAGCCTAAATGAGATAGGCTACCAGACCCCTTTTTAGTAGAGGTCTTAAAGATGAGAAAGAAAGTTAAAGCAGTTTTAGGGACTAAACTGCAAAGTGAATGTTTTAAGGGGCTAAAGGGTAATCAAAGTTAGAGGCTCCAGTAAAGTCTCAAAAGCCCAGAAAGAGAAAAGAGGCTAGATACAGACCAAAGGTTAAGTTAGAAGCCTCAAAGAGATTGTTTTATGAGGTTGAGCCTAAGCAGGGGTAAAACCGTAAATTCAGAAAGTTACGGCCATCAGGGGTAAAAATGGAAAGTACTTAGAAAATTCTAAGAAAATCCCAGAAAATGGGAAGTAATATTCTAAGACTCTTTTGTGAAGAGAGATGATGAAAATACCCCTGAGGTAACTTAAAAGGAATTTACAAGTTTATGGCTCAATTTAAGATGTAGAGGTAGATTTAATTGTTTGAGTCATAAGGAAACTTCAGAAAATTATGGTAAAATGGGGATGTATGATCTAAGAGACTGTAGAAAATTATAAAATTAGTCTCATCCCTAGAAGACAAGCAAAATGGCTTTAAGAATACTTAAAAGCCAGTTGTGCCCAAAAAAGGCATTTTAAAGAATGATTTTTAAGTGGGGCTATAGGTTGAGTTATGACCTGAGAAAATTCATAGATTTTCTCTAGAATAGGAGGAATTTTATGATATTTTTGGATGAATTTTTGGAGCTCTGGACTGAATAAAATGCTCCAGTCAAATATTAAATAATTTTGTCCCCTAAATAGGAGACAAAACCAAAGAAAATATCTAAAAGCCATCATGACGATGCTGAGTCAGCAAGCGTAATCATGACACCGACGAGTCATCATGCTGAGTCATCAAGCGTAATCATGACACCTACGAGTCATCATGTTGAGTCACCAGAAGATATTTATGGACAGCATAAAAATCAGAACGCAGTATGGGAATATTTTAGACAGTCTTTTGTCTACCCATTATAGCGAAATCTCTACTGCATGACTCAGTAAGGTTAAGTAGCCTGTCAGTAGAGCTAATTATTTTCATCTATGCTCCTCTAAGGTGGCACCATATATGTACTTAATTAAGATGAGAAAATAGTGTCAGAACATGTCCTGGTGATACAGGGTAAGTCAGGACCCGAAAAGTATCTGATATGGTGCAAGATTGGCTTGATAGGTGGAGAAATAATTAAGGAGATATTTTTGCACGAATTTCCATTTATTTTCTCCCTATTTTAATGCCATAAATGATGAAAGGACATAAAAGTGACAAGTGTACGGTTAGATGAGAAAAAGAAAATATTACGTGTACGGCTAGATGGAAGACACGTGTACGGTCGGATGCAAGGCACGTGTGCGGTCGGATTAAAGACATGTGGCTTGATGATGTAAGCATGATGTCATCATGATGAGGTAAGCATGATGTCATAGGACACTTGTCACCGTAAGATCAAAAGAGAAAATGGACGGTCCAGATCGAGCCACGTATTTTTAAGATCAACGGTCCAGATTCGGTCTGTTTTTCTATAAATACCCCCTCCCCTCCCTACCATTTCGTCCAAGCATAAGGAATCCATGGGGAAGCTCTTGCAAAATGGTTTCTAGAGAGAGAAAGAAGAGGGAGAAAGAAAGGCCAAGTGGTTCCAAGCCAGATCAAACTCTAAAACACGGTATGTGGTGGTTATAGCACCTGATTTTATGCCTATTTCGGATTAGTTACTGTGCGTATCTGATTCTGAAATTTTGCATGCTTAAAGTACACTCTGTGAGCTTTAAATCCATAGGTATAATACTTCATTTGGATATGTGTACGATTTATGGTGATTTTTCAAAGTTAGGGTTTGAAATCTGGAAACAGTGTTGAACTTTTGGAAGAGTTTCGAGTTCCGTACAGTTCCGGTACTGTTCGGCGTAGAACTGGTTCCTGAAACTATTTTTCATTTAAATTTAACTTAAGGATCTTTCAGTGAGACTTGGAAGCACTCAATTTGGAGTTTTCTAGAATTAATTATGAATTTTCAAAGTTGAGCAAAAATTCTGGAAATTCTGCGTGAACAGTACCCGCGAAGCAAAATTTCCAGATTTGGTATTCTTGAATCTAAGGCCATCTAAAGTGGTCCTAATTGACAAGAAATGGATCTTAAGGATGGGAAATGATAAGATTTATGTTAGAAAAGTTGGAAAGAAAACCCTAAGACTAAGAGAAAGGGTTGAGGTTCAAGAAAGCTAGTCTTGAACTTTATGTAATCTAGTGGTCCTAATGGTTTGTATGATCAATGTGACTATGTTTAGGACCTTTGGAACATCCAAGAGGATGTTTGGTGATGTTGAGGGAATGTCCACATGGTTGGAAAGACAAGGAAAGCAAAGGAAAAGCAAGGGGAAAGCCATGTTACAAGGTAGTGAACTTACCTATACTGTGTGCTTGATATGTATGCTTGCATGATGTGATTGTGTTGCCATGATGTGACTAAGCTATGATGAAATGTTTGCAAAGTTATGTTTGCAAGTTTATGTTATGTTTTGCCTTGGCAATATGTTATGGAAGCATGAAATGCTTTAGCTTACTTTCCATGGCATTCATGTGTTAATGTTATAACATGTCATGCATGTGCATTATGTCTTGCATGCTTATGGGTAGTGTTTGCTACTGAGATTCTCCCGAATCTCACCCCTCCCTAACCAACCATTTAGGTCAGTCAATGATGGGCAATAATGGCATGAGAAGCAAGGAGAAGTAAGCGGAGAATTATTCTTGTTAATGGATGAGACTGTTGATATATGTATAATTCTACTATTTTTTGTGAACTATGTTATGGATGCCAATGATACCATGTATTTAATTATAATATTTATGGCATAAATGAAAGTGTATGAGCATGAACGGGAAAGAGTAAGGCCATGTTATGTATGCCAAAGAAATAAAAAGAATTAAAGAGATGTTAAGGGATAAAACATAAGTCCTGGAGCAGTGAATTTGTAGCTCAGTTTGACCTATCAAACGAGTGAGTTAGGTCATAAGATTTGGCAAGCAAAGAGATCTGATGTTTCTATTTAAAATGAGGGGTAGTTTGCCCGATTCCGATAACCGAGCAGAAAGTTATGCCTTTCCAAAGTTAGGCAAAAATACAGTAAAATCCGAAAATGACCAAATGAACAGTAACTTTTTCAAAGGAAATTGAGCTCGAATTTCAAGGCAATCAGTTCAGAAACTATTTTTCCTCAAAATTTTATCCAAAGAGCTTTCTGTAGAACTTGGAATCACTCAATTTCAATTTTTCTACAATTAGTTATGAATTTTCGAAGTTTGTCACATTTTAAGGTGACAATGAATAGTAACCCGTAAATGAAAATTTTCAAACTTGATTTTTCATCAATTGTAGCCTTCAAAAGTGATTCCAAATGCTTCCGCAAGGAAAGTTAATTGGTATAAACATAAGGTGTTACAGGTAGTCTTTTATTTTCAGCTAAAAATACATATTTCAGTGTTGATGGCAGGGGTTTAAAATCCAATTCAGGAGGTTAAACTACTGAGGGTATCAGTTTCTTAAGCTCTAAGGCAGTGCAATTATTTTCAGATTGCTTCAAAGCTTCAACACCAAAAACTGCAGTTGTGCATCCATCCTCATGTGAGCAACACTCCTTAATGGGTCCATGCAATAATGCATTTAAAACATCTGTAAATCCATGTGAAAACTCAAAATTAGGTACAGCATAGTCTTGAGGAATTCTAATTTCACAAGTAAAAATAGATTGCAAAAGAGCACTCCTGATGCTGCATATTTCAGCAAATTTGGTTGGTGTGGCAGGGGTTTAAAATCCAATTCAGGAGGTTAAACTACTGAGGGTATCAGTTTCTTAAGCTCTAAGGCAGTGCAATTATTTTCAGATTGCTTCAAAGCTTCAACACCAAAAACTGCAGTTGTGCATCCATCCTCATGTGAGCAACACTCCTTAATGGGTCCATGCAATAATGCATTTAAAACATCTGTAAATCCATGTGAAAACTCAAAATTAGGTACAGCATAGTCTTGAGGAATTCTAATTTCACAAGTAAAAATAGATTGCAAAAGAGCACTCCTGATGCTGCATATTTCAGCAAATTTGGTTGGTGTCATGACTAATTTCCTAGGTTTGGGAGTAGCTGCACCTTGCATGATTTCCAAGAGATATTCTAGTTCTACATAATTAAAGAAATTAAGATCAAGTGACTTGTAAACAGGATTGGAATGCAAAATATGATAAGAATTTAAAGAAAAATCTTGTTGTTCAGAAAGTTCAGCTTCATGCTCCTTGAATAGGGCTTCGTCCATGAGAGTTGAGCTAGCCTTGCAATCATGATTCTTGTGCCCTTCACCTTCCTCTTTTTGTATAGGAATTGATTCAGTCTCTTGTGCTGTTGAGAAATCTACAAGCAATCTTCGTGCAAGTTGTTCATCAATTGTCAGTGTGGAATTAACATCAATTGAAGACTTAATGGATGAAACTGAAGACAATTCACTCCAAGTGGAAAGCCAGCCATCAATTTTAGAATCAATGCTAGACACATCATCTTGGTGTGAAGAAAAAGAAGATGAAGGAGAATATATGGAAGAGAAAGAAACGAAAGAATCTTCAATATCATCATTGCTATCATGCTCAAAAATAGATTCACACTCATTTTCAAGTGACAAATCAATCATATTAAGCCCCAACAGAGAATAATCCTCATGTGGATGCTTCATCATCTCATACATATTAAATTGAATTTCTTGACCACCAAATTCCATTTTTATAATCCCATCTTTCATGCAAATCATGGTATTGGCGGTTCTTAGAAATGGTCTACCTAAAATCAATGTGCTTTCACTTATGGCCTCATTAGTCATATCTAGCACATAAAAATTAGCAGGAAATACAAGGTCTTTTACTTGGACCAAAATGTCTTCTAAGATTCCTTTGGGATTCCTAATAGACTTATCAGCTAGTTGCACTAAGACACTTGTAGGTTTCATGATTTCAACTCCTAAAGCATAGTAGACAGAACTTGGCATCACATTAATAGCAGCACCTAAATCCAGCAAAGCTTTAGAGATGTGAAATTTACCAATGTGGTAAGGAATGGAGAAAGCTCCTGGATCTTGGCATTTCACAGGTAATTGAGCTTTAAAAAGATCTGAAACATTAGGGCCAACTTGCACCAATTCATTAGTTTTAAACTTTCTTTTGTTAGTGTAAATGTCTTTCAAGAATTTTGCATATTCAGGTACTTTCTTCAATAAATCCAGCAAGGGAATATTAATTTCTATTTTACTAAAGAAATCTAAGACTTCTTTATTATGTTTTTCTTTTGCAACCTTCTGCCCAAACATAAAAGCTTTAGGGAAATGTAGATCTTTCAAGCTTACCTCTTTACCTTTACTTCCCGGTTTGTTACTCATGTGAGAATCTTCAACTTTATCTTGTTCCATCTTTTTCTGTCATGGTTAGGCTCTAAAATTCTTGAAGAAGATTGCTCCAAGTTCTCTCCTAATGGTGCTTCATGGACTTCTTTATCAATCTGAACTGAAGGACGACCAGCTTGAGTTGTGCAACCTTCAGTAGTTACACTTCTAGATCTGGCTTCCTTTCTTCCATGCAATAATTGCTTCTCTCTTAAGCTTTCAGATTCCACACTCGGTGGTTTCTTTTTTGGGACAGAATTCCCTCTAGTGTAGTGATCTTCCTCCAAGTCAGATTCTTCATCATTCTCATTGAATGTCACTTTCCTTCCACTTCTCAAATTTATGGCATTCAATGACTTGGGATTAATCACAGTATTAGAAGATAAAGCTCCACTTGTTTTTGCTTGAAAATTATTGAAATTGTCTGAAAGTTAGACAAGTTTGAAGCCTTTGTCTCCCATTATTCAACCCTATTCTCTATAGTAGCCATCCTTGCATCAGATGCAGTAGTATACTTATCAATTCTGTCCATTTGAGATGCCATAGCACTAATGTTAGCACTCATACTGTTCATGCTTTTCAACAAGAGGGTCATATCATCATTCCTTGAATTACTAACTTCTTGAGCAGTTTGGGAAGGAACCATAGCTTGTTTTGAATGTTGACATTGCTGGAACTTATTCTGCATGAACCTCTCCTTGTTGTTCTCCCCTCCTCCCCATCTAAGATTAGGATGATCTTTCCACCCCTTATTATAAGTGTTGGAGAAAGGATTTCTTTGCTGATATTGACTAGATCTTTGTTGATACATGGCTGCCACTTCTTCAAACTGAGAAGGGCAAGATTCAGTCCAATGCATCATGGAACCACAGAAGTCACAAGAGGGAGCTACCAAGGCTTGTGATGTTCCCACAGCACCACATTGTTTACTTGACAAGAGTTGCTCCATCCTAGTCATTCTCTTGTCCATCTTCTCTAACAAGGCAGCAAATTGAGAGTCAAAGTTAATAGGATTTGACCTCAAAATCTCATTAACAGATTGGTTATCCCTTGTGCCGAATTGTTGGTTGTTGTTAGCCATCTTCTCTAATAATTCCCAAGCATTATGAGGAGTCAAATCAAACAGTGAACCATAGACTGCAGCATCTATTGTGTTCTTGTGATGAGATAGCAAGCCCTCATAGAAATACTGGACTAGATTGGACTTGCTGATTTGATGATTTGGACATATAGAAAGCATGGCTAGAAATCTCGTCCAATACTCATACAAGGTCTCTCTACTATCTTGTTGAACTCCATAGATAGCCTTCCTCAATTTAGATGTCCTTGACGCAGGAAAATACTTCTCCAGAAAGGCCTTCTTATGTTGTTCCCATGTAAGTGTTGTGAAGTGTTGAGGTAGACCTTGCAACCATTCCTTAGCATTTCCTTCTAATATGAAGTGAAAAGCTCTCCTTAGCACATCCTCCAATTGAGCACCATGAGGCTTTATAGAGGAACAAACAGCATGCATGTTTTGAAGATGTCTATATGGATCATCCCCTGCAAGACCAAGAAATCTTGGTAAGGTATTAATCAAGATACCCTTAAGTTCAAAATCAGCTTCAAAGTTATAAAAACCACATGGATCATAGTTCACACTTGAGTTATTAATTTCTCTAATGCTCCTATTCTCCTCATCTCTATTCAATTGAAGGTTGGCATTATGAAGAATATTTTCAGCTTGTCTTTCATTTTGAGGTCTATTTGCACCATCACCTCTCTCAGTATGAGCATTGTTATTATCTTGATCCATCACAAAATGATTGTCTATAAACCCTCTTAAAGTAGGTTCAAATTCAGAGGAAGAGCGAGATTCAACTTGAGGAAAAGGTTCACTCAATATAGGTTGCTTACTAGATTCAGTTATTTGTTTGGTTTTTCTAATTTGCCTTAGAGTTCTATTGATTTCCCAATCAAAAGGAAAAAGGTTCTTATCCTGGGATATGCAACTAAGGAATAAGAGGAAAGACTAAAGAAATAAATGCCAAAAAGCAAATAGACAAAAGAAAGAGATCAGAGAAAAGCCACGAAGTTAAGAGGGAAGTATGTGTAATCCGCCACGGCACTTGCTCAAATCTGCTGCGGCGTCTATTACAGAGACAACTCCCAAGCCAAATTTGGGTAGGTGCTGCTGTACTTGATGAAATTTGTCGCAGCTCTTGTCCCAGAATCACTGCTGTCAAGGGTGTTGCGACGTCTGATGAGATCCGCCACGGCATCTTCTTCTGATAAACCTGATAAACGAATTTCCAGCAGTTTCTGACACTTCTCACACCTTCACTCCTGTAAATTGAACCCTTAACACAATGGTATTAATTTTCCTACTAGAAGAAGATCTCAAAAGCATAAAAACAATCAACTATCATCAGATTTAGTGGGAGAACAACTAAAAGGAAAAGGTTGCTACAGCAAGGATTCAAACAATTCACAGCTAACCAAAATGTTTTAACTTCTAGGCAACCTACGAAATGAATTCAGAATGTAACAATAAAGGAAGCAACTCAACAACAATGCATAAAGTGAAGAAAATGTAGAAACAACTCAGAAACACTAAAGCTACTTTTTATGTGGTTTTAGTTTTCTACTTTTTTTTCTTGGCAAACCAGTGAATTACTAAGAACCTTAACAAATAAGGTTCCCCGGCAACGGTGCCATTGATGAACCTTGTCGCTAGGTAATCAAAGTTATACTAGGAAAATGTAGCAAGTAAGGCAATACCTAGGTCATTCTTCTCAAGGAACCTTAAGTTGGAATTCAATTCTTAACAATTCACTTTAATTATCAAATTACCAAGGTAAAAGATTGAGTTTTAGAATGGAGGAATCGAAGCAAGAAACAAATTCAATTGAAAGTTAACAGTAAAGGTTCTAAAATGCAAAAAAGATTCAGATAAGAGATGGTAGTTCCCCTAGCAATTCATCCTTCCTTCCTTATTCAATCTTACAATTTGGAGTCTCTTAGAGTCAATCAAATGGATAGATTCAGCTACTGCTCAAATCTCTCTAAACACAGGTCAATAACAACTATCTTACTAGATTCATTGTCTTGCTCTGTAGAGAAGGAAAATCAATTGGCAAGAAAACTTAAGAAGCAAGTTGCAATTCTCTAAGGATGACCACAACTGTGAATCATCAAAATCATTCAGTCAAAATTCAGAATTATAGAACAACAGTCCAAGTAAAACGAATTAGATCTATAAATTAACAGAGAATCCTCTATTCAACTGAATCAAAGGACACAACTCACATCTGGATGTTCAATCAGATCTAAGTTCCAAGAAACATAAATCTAATCACTCAACTTTCATTCTAGTCACAAATGTTCAACTAATACAAATGAATCTTAGAATAGAAAGTGGAAATCAGATCTGAAAAGACTCCCTGTTTAGCTCCATGAACTCAGGTCAGCTTCATTGCTAAGAGAACTTGGGAATTCAGCCACTCATACTCTGAATTACTGTAGAAACAGCAAGAATCAATGAAAGATTCATAGATGATTGGTGGAAGATAATGGATTTGGATGAAAATGGGAGAGAGAATTGAGAGAAGGCGGAGAACGAGAAAATTGGTGATCTGGAGGGTGAAAAACTGAATCTGGGCCCTCCTGTTTGAGCACGCAGCTTTTGTATTTAAATCTGAAGTTTTTCATCACCTGCCGTGGCACCTTGTGATATCCGTCGTGACACCTAGCCTATACAATGTCGTTTCAATTAGTGATCCTGAGCTCCTTGTGAAACTTGGTCCACCGTGGCGCCTCTGATCATTCGCCGCGACGCCTATGACCGAGAGTATCTTTGGAAATCCACCGTGGTGCCTTCAACTATCCATCGTGGTGCCTATGACAAAATGGCAAGAATGCTAGTGAAGCTCCCTGAGATTCACCAAACAAGGATCAAAAGTACACACAATAAAATCACATAAAATCATGCAAAAACACAAAGAAAACCTCACAACTTCCTTAAACTCTTATGCATAATGAAAGCTAATTATACCCAAAACATATAAATATAAATGGCAAAAGCATGAGTTTAGGGCTAGAAAT
This sequence comes from Neltuma alba, assembly GCF_004799145.2. Classification (NCBI taxonomy): domain Eukaryota; kingdom Viridiplantae; phylum Streptophyta; class Magnoliopsida; order Fabales; family Fabaceae; genus Neltuma; species Neltuma alba. The sequence goes on along the minus strand of NW_021632736.1, from coordinate 4,861 downwards.
ATATGCAAATAATAAGGCTTATCATGTATTTACTATGATTTTCCAGTTAGTTTTAAAAGCTTGACTAATTAAGAAAAATTGGTCAAAAATTAATTACGAAAAAATATTTTAGAACCTTAGAAAATTGAGAAAAAATAGGGATAATATACCTTGGGAATTATATGATAGTATAAGAGTGGATTTGTGCCCAAATTACCCCTAAAACAATTATAAAGCAATTTAAGGTCTAATTAAGCCAAATTGAGATCTTTTATTTAGAAAATTCCAAATAAATACTTTTAAGGAAAATAAAATTTCAACAAAATTCACAAGGCATCCCAAAGAATGATAAGAGATTATGAAGTAGAAGAGAGCCCCTTAAATGCTCAAAAATTTCTTAACAGCCTTGCTGAGTAAAAAAATCACTATAGAAAGAAAAATAGTTTCCTCCTTTACAATTAATAGAAAATTGAGATAGTAACAAAGGAGGGCATTTTGGGAAAAAGAAACAGAAGAATGTGTTATCAATCTGATAGAAAATAATTATAGTGGCCACAATACTGTAATTATAGAATAGGAATTAATCTCAGAGCAAAGTGCACTGATAAAGTAAAAAGCTCACTCTTGTCTTTTACTTGGCTCATAAGATGCCATTTGTCAAGCCACCAATGGAGAGGATTAGGGCGCCACATGTCAAGCCCAAGGTGGAGAGGATTTTAACTTTGAAAAATGAATTTCATTTAGAATTATATTAAGGATGGAAAATGGTTCAAGAAGGCATAGGGACTTGACACCTCACTAGTGTAATTAGAGTGATCTTGAGGGGTTAATGCAAGACACTTGGCTTATAAATAGACCCTTTCCTCCCTCTTACAAGACCATATTTTTGGCCACCTAAGGGGAAACTCTTGCAATTTTATTTCTTGAAGTACAATCAAGAGGAAAGCTACTATCTTTGATCAACTAAGCTTGGATCCAAGGTTAGTAGGTTGTTCTACCTTGTTTCTAGTTTGGATGGTTAGAAATGTTATTTTCCAAAGGGGAGATACTGGTTGAAATGTTAGAGGGTTAGAGCAAGGAGGTTTTGATGTTAAACCTAGTTGAAACACATTAGATAGAGGTTGTTTCAAGTGATTTTGTGTTAGTATTTGAAAGATTGTATGATATGGTTGTTGATGATGCTATTCGGCCAACCCTAAATCTATACCCTAGGATCTGATTTTCATAGTTTTGATACTTCCATTGTGTTTAAAATGGAAAATGGTGTTAGGTAAACCTAAAGAACAAGCATTGGAAGCATTGAAATTAAAGTTGGAATTTTTGGATTCTAGAACACCTATTTAGCCAACATTATTTCTTGGGAAAGGAATTTTTTTTCATAAATGCAAGTTCATATTTGGATTCTATATGAAAAATTATTTAGGATTAACCTAAGAGAATAATTTTTAGGTTAGAGAAAACAAAGCTCCAAAATTCAAAGTATTAAGGGTTAAGAGTTACTAAGTGTTGTCTTTAAGTCTTATGTGGTTTAAGTTGTAATGTGGTTGCCCTTTTTTGCAATGTGATGTTAGACTTTGATATTTGTGGAGGGAAAGAGCAAGAGCAAAGATCAAGGAAGCAATTGGATCAAGGTAGCAAGATTTAATTAACTTTTAATATTGACATTACATTGATATTAATGCATGGATGATTGCCATTATGTGGTTGAACTATGATGATTGTTATGAGGCCCTACAACTAGCCTTTGTATTATATTAGAAGGATTGTCATCCTTTAATGCTTCTTGCTTGAACCACTCTGCAAATTACTTGTTATGCTCATTATCTAGTTGCATATCATTCTTTATTGGATTCAAGTTCTTCAACATATCTTGTGAGCATCTAAATAAGGCAAAAATTCATCCGTGTTATTTAAAATATATAGATGTGCCTGCATTACAATTTCACGAGACATGGACCTCACTATAACACCTGTGTTCCCTTGCTTCTCCCCTTATCATGTCAAGATTGAGGAAGTCCAACTGCCTTTACCCTATTAAGACATGTGTCACAAAACTCAACTGTCTCCACAGCTACATATCTCTTAACAATTTTGTCTCAGGCCAATAAGGATTCTTGGAGTACCCTTTTAGGATTTTATGTATCTCTCAAATGGGTACATCCACTTTAAACGCATAAGGTGAGGTGACTATCAATAGACCATAATGTCAAAAAATGATGGAGGAAAGTGTATTTCCAATTAGGAGAAGATCGCATAACCTTCATTTTCTATTCATCTAACTCGGCAGGATCAATGACTTTGCTACAAATAGCATTGAAAAACATACAAAGACTCATAATAATGCTTTTCACATCATTTTTCATGATGCCTCGAATAGTAACTAGAAGCAATTATTGCATCAACATGTGACTAATGAGACTTCATCCCTATTATCTTCAAATCTTGCATTGAAACAAGCTTCCTCAAACTAGAAGAATAACTATGTGGCCTTAATACTATTCAAAAAGCCACAGAAACTTGTTTTCTCTTCCTTGATAATGTGTGCGCAGCTGGATGTAAATAAGTCCTCTTACCCTCTCTTTCTTGTGGGTGGATGAGTTTTCTTATCCTAATCTTTGACTAAGTCCCGTCTTGCATTGTTCCATCCTTAGTCTTTCCACTTATATGTAAAGTGTACCAACAAGGCTCTTGCATACATTTTTCTTCACATGCATCGCATCTAAACTATGCTCATATCGAGGACCTCGCTAATATGAAATATAAAAAAAGATAGATCTTTTTTCTCCATATATTCCTCTTACCGACAGTCTTTTTCTTCTTTTACCGAAGATGACATAACTCCCTCTACCTGTGATAAACTTCTTCTCTAATTAATGGATTTGAGCCATTTGATATTTTGTGAGCTGTTAAATGCCTTCTTCAAGCTACAGTAAACGTGATGTTGACTAAGAAACCTTCTGTGACTAAAGTAGATTGTCTTCCTTCCATGTTTGAGTTGCATGTAGTGAGTGCCTTCATCGCATATCAAACATGCTTTATACCCTTAACACAGTATCCTAACAAATTTCCATATGTGGGAAAGTCATTATTGTGGTGAAGATCATGGCACGTAAATTGAAGGTCTCTTGTTTATATGCATCAAACACATCAACACCTTCCTCCTATAATTTCTTTAAATCCTCAATCAAAGGTACCAAATACTCATCGATTTGGCCCCAAGATCATCAAAGATAACATGATACACTTTCTTTTTATACATAACCAAGGAGTCAAGTTATAAATTACTAGGAGAACTGGCTAAGCACTATGTGTTACTAAGATTACCATATGGATTAATTCTGTCCGTACAGAGGCCTAGCTAAAGGTCTCTTGGCTTACTACTAAATTGAGGAATTTTTTGATCTATTGCTTTCCATTGAGGAGAATCTACAGGGTGTTGGAGTTTTCCATCACATATTTTCCATCAAAATAGCATCTCAAGTTCTTTGCTTCTGTGGCATTAGCAAATAAATACTTAAGCCATGGTATTATTGAAAGATACCATAATAGCTTCAAAGGAGGACCTTTGGTTATCTCATTACAATTACCACCACCTTTCTTAACTTTATATCTTGAAGTGCTATTTAGGGAACTCATTCAATCCTTCATACTCATTTTAAACAATATGCAGTCATTAGGACACGCATGCATCTTCTTATATTCCAAAAACTTGGACATAAAATTTTCTTTGCCTCATAGATTCCTTTTCGAAGTGAATTCTCTTTTGGAAGAATATCACTCAAAAATTCAAGCAATTCCGTGAAGCCAGTATCGATCCAACCATTTCTTGCCTTCAAGTTCATCAACTTTAACACGGTTATCAACCTTGTGTAATTATCTTTACACCCTTAGTGCAAAGGTCTCTATGCATCACTACACAAGCTTTCACATATCCGAAATTCCATCACCAAAGTCATCATTCACAACCTTTTCCTTCCAGACAGTGTAGTCTTCTAATTTCACTATGTCATATCAAATTTGTATGCCTCAAATTTATCCCATCATAGATAAAATGTTCTCTTATCTCAGGAATATCCCCCCCCGACTTGTTTAAGCATTTGACACAAAGACAACAATACAACCCATCTCTTTTACTAGGGGCATTTCTTGAGCAAATTCAAGAAATCTTTCAACCCCATCCTCATATTCTTTGCTAATTTCTTAGCTTTCATCAACTATAATCCATTGTTCTATAGAGTCAATGATGGCATAGTTGTATTGTCAATCTCAATTCTAACTAGTTAATTCAAATATTCAAATAAATAAAATAATTAAGTGTTAGTCTGTAAATTAAAATTGACTAACACTTAATTACAAAATTAAAGAGAATGTCTTGTTTAGTTTATAAAAATTTTGATAGAATTTTCCTTTAAATATAACAAACCAATTCAATGAATAAAGATTCTTCAAGCTAAAACTTCTGAATCCAAAATGAGAACACAAATGATATCTATTTGACATGAAATTTTTAAAACAAAACTTTATCATCAATCAAAATTCATAATGGAAAAAAAAATTGGCCAAAACACTTAACAGATTATTTATTGGTAAATTCTCAAGTTTATTACAAAAATTGACAAAAATTATTCATAATAAAATATCAAAAAATTATTAAAAAATTAAAAACTTAAGAACTAATAACTTTGAACATTTGTAAACATGTTTCTAATGCCGTGTATAAGGAAGTAATTGAGGTTTTCTAACTCCAAATGTCACTAACCAACCACTCAAGCATATAAGAAACGCAAAATAAATATGCAAGACATTCGAAACGTAAAATCAATCAAACCCCATTGAAATACAACAGAGATTTCTTTTATCAAAACATCCAAAATACTAAGAA
>NW_021632735.1:0-44411 GCF_004799145.2 Neltuma alba | reverse complement strand
GGGTAGTTCAAACACACATGATTATTAAACTATTTTTTAAAGAATAAATATTTATTTATTATAGATAATTAACCTAACTAGTTTTTATAATCTTCTCGAAATTAGTTAATTAAGCTGTATATTAATCAGGGGAGGGTAATATAAACTAATCGATATATATACGGGCACTTTAAAGTAATTTTAATAATATTTAGAATTGCATTTTATTTTATTATTATTTTTATTATTTTTTATTTTTGCATATTTAACACGGTTGAGTACTTTTTCATCATGTATCAACCCTCTTGGTTCGTGGCGTGTGGGCGTTTAATCAAAACTTGGATCCATTCGGAGCACCGCATCCGGGGTTATTCACGCCTCACACGCGGCTCAACTCTTTGTGTGCAGTACCAGAGGACATAAAATTGGTGGCGAGTTGGATGTATTCTATGACCCAGCTGGAGCAGGTAATCTCGTTTCATTAGATGATTAAGAGCTTATTTAAAATGACTTATAAGCCGTTTTTCAAATGTAATTTGCGAAATAAAAAATAAATATATAAAAAGAATTGTCTCAATTTATGTGAAAGTGTTTATAAGTATTATTGCAATGTTGATCCAAAAAAATCCTAAAAGGGGAGGCAGGGCAACGAATTCGGAAGCTAATGCCGGAAGGGATATACTACTATATATTCCGCACAGCGATCATGGGAACTTATTCGCTGTGCTAACTGGCTAGCAAAGAGGCAAGGTCAACCCAGATTTCGAACACGAATTATCAATTGCGAGATGTTCCTCATGGCTGCAAAATCTTTCTTTGATGCTGCAAAATTATGCTTAGCGGAAGGAATATATTTATATACCTTCAACACAGACACGTACTTCGAATTCGCGACTCCATTAAAAAATATAGCTAGTACGTATTACCGAGTGCTGATAACAACAACGTCATGGGCATTCTAAGACTGGTGCCTGGATCCCCTCATCTTGTTCAAGCGACCAACCCAGATGGACTTCCAGGCGTTTTTTATTCGATTTCTTTAACTAGTCAACGCACATATATATATTGGCTGGTCCTAGCCACGGGCCACGAGCATCAGTTAAAAGTCCGCATCATATTGTTATCGTGGATCGTTTGATTGGTAACTTATTTAGCAATTCCACGTGCCCTGCTCTGGCAAACTTGCTCCAAACTTTGTCATTTCGTGTTAAATATGTTGGATGCCGTGGAGATACTGAAGACAAGGCAATAGATAGCAAAACAGGTACAAGTCCTTTTTTTTACTCTGTAAATACACGGCTCGGCACAGATCGTTGCATCTGCGGAGGCAATTTTGGTTTTTGTCACCTTTAATTTACTTTCTCGGAGGCTTGGGCGAAGCAGGCTAGCTCCATATATATGTCCTCTTAGACATAAAACAGATTCAATGAACGTTTTCAGAGCATATGCAACTCGAATGCAAATAAAAGAGGTGGATCTTGTCGCTTTGAAGAAACAGGCAGGGTGAGGAAACAGCCTTCGTTTTCCCCCTTTTTGAGGAAATCATTCTATATTTAGCGGCACAGAAAGATTATACTGGTATTATTTATACTTTATATTTATGAGCAGCACTGGGTTGGATTTTGGATTTCGAGTTTCGACACTCATTTTGTAGCTGTGAGAGTGGGTAGTTGTTCATATATACAGACACACCTGTGTCGTCTCTGTGCAGCAATCGCCATGCATGACACGCGCGCGCGCGCGCGCACACACTTGCCCATATATATAGTTCGCCTCTGACGCCTGCTTGGTAAATTTCCTCAGTCGATTCATTTGGACGTGTGTTTATAGTTTTGATCCATTAATTGGCTGTTATCGGCAAAAGCAAAAACCAGCATTTTGGAGAGAGGATGTGTTAATGGAAATATATTAATGAATGACCATTCATTAATAATCAATGCATTAGCCATTCAAATACTGGATACCAAACTAATGTCACCTGCAGGTCCACCAGCTCATCCCTTTTTATTCAAAATTATTTCCCAAGTGTTTGTTTACGATGACACGCACACCGTACTTCGTTAGGATGAATACACATGTTATGACCTTTTTTGGTCAGATATTAAATTGGTGATTTGAATGCACGGCATGGCAATGAAACAAATCACATAAATTTTCACCAAAAAATTCACACATACAGACACGTCACCCTTGAGTTTCTATCTCGAATATGCCTGACGAATACATAATTTTGTGAAAAAACGTATTGCTGTTCTGTGATCACCTGGTAATACAAGTCACTGGAAGATCAATTAAAAACATTTTAATTAAGTACCATATTGTCACAAACTCTCATTTATTCATCATCGCATCACGCGTAACGATTTAAAATAATATGCTTTAATCTCTATGTACAGTAGCCATGACAAATTTTAGTAGGAAAAACTCATTATAACATTAAAAAAAAAATTATGGTCAATGGAAAAATCAAGGGCTGCGTACATTGAATGGCTGTGATTTTCTAACCCAACTGACTCCGCCCAAGCCCAAACCTTGGACGGAGAACCCCATGCCGCGGGACCCACAGTCCCCCAAAGATGAATGCCAGCGAGAAAGCGGAATGGGACTTGGCCTCCAAAGCCAACGTCAGAAACATAATTTTCATCTCCATGGCGTGATATGTTGAATCAAGAGAGATAAAGAGAGGCAAAGAAAAACACGTTAGAATTTGCCTTACGGAGTGGCAGGGACACAAATCACATGTGATTAGAGTGGCAGAGATATCCTTATAGTCACAATTTCCAGCTCTCTTCCGTCCCTAGCCTTCCCTTGTCTCTCTCTAAATTGTCCTGGTGGAACTCGCAGCTGTTGCTCTCCATCAGAGACTCATCGAACGGGCTCCGAAATTCACTCGGGCCTGTTAAAATCCTGGGTTGAGTTGTTTGATATGTTTTGGGTTATTGGACGAGGGGATGGAAGAGAGCCTAGTTTGTCAGTGGAGCGTGATCAGATCCCTCTTGGCAATTCTTCAATGGTGGACTTTCAATGTCACTGTAATTATCGTTAACAAATGGATCTTCCAGGTCTGTATCTCGTTCATCTGATTGTTGATCTACAATCCTTCCACTCGCCCATCGAATTTCGTGGAGCGCCATATGCCTCTATTCCCCTTTATTTTGGTTTTAAATTTTGAGTTTTATGTGATGTTGGCATCTTTTGGTTATCGCGTTCAATTCTCATGTCCCAATTAATTGCAAATCTTAAGCTGTTTATTTGGTCTAATTCGAGAGCAATGAGGAATACTACGTTTGTCTTGCCAATTGAGAAAGATTTGTCACTTCTGTTCCATGTTGGTTATATGTAAACCTGCAAAGCTGTATGAGGCAAACTTTTGACTCGTAGTCCCCCCCCCCCCGGGGACACAGCTGCTCTTTTTTGTCATCGAACTAGACATGCTTCAAAATTGCGTTTTCTTAAGTGGCCTAGTGCTGTTGTGGCCCTTCAAAAACATACTGTTCATTAATTTTAAACGCTTAATCTATTTTTATTTGGCAGTACTTACTGAACGGGAATTTGTATTTCTTGAATCTGACTTCCTCCCCGGACTATTTCAATTTGTGATCATAAACTCTATTCTTCTGGCCGGCATCTGAGATACATACAAAGAGTTTAAACAATTACTCAAATAAGCTGAAGGACTCAATGCATCGTTCCTCCCCCCCCCCCTCCGGGTGATACAATGTACCTGTTTAAGACCAGGAAGTTATTTTGGGAGACTTCAAAATGTGATGAACTTACTAAGAATAGTGGCATACCTGTTTAAATTTGAACGAGTTTTGGTTTGTCTTTAAAACTTCTTGAAGAGGGCCGTTTTCTTAACGAAGCTTGGACACTCCCCCGGCAAATCATCCACAAACTTGGTTCCATTTTATGTTGATCTCTTAACTTCATCTGATATTCTTAAACTGCATTCATTACTTCATATGTCTAGAATATCTGAGAAAGACGTTAATGATCGATCCAGCCGATTATTAAATTTCTTCATATTTTGTTCTGTCCACATGAGGAAAAAAAAATGTTCTTCAATTTTTATTGTTTCTTCCACATCTTTAGGCTATTGGTATCCTTATTGTTCACACTGGCCCCTAGTTGTCATATTAAACCTGTATGAGTGACGGCAACTACTATGAGTCTAAAATTTCCTTCTTTTGCAGAAATTGGATTTCAAGTTTCCCTTATCAGTATCCTGTGTCCACTTCATCTGCTCAGCCATTGGAGCATACATAGCTATCAAGGTGCTGAAACTTAAACCACTTATAGCTGTTGACCCGGAAGATCGCTGGAAAAGAATCTTTCCAATGTCATTTGTGTTCTGTATTAACATAGTTTTGGGGAATGTAAGCTTGCGATACATTCCAGTATCTTTTATGCAGACAATAAAATCATTCACGCCTGCAACGACAGGTGAGGCTCAATTATTGTGTAATCTTACCTTCACCTGCTTCATCTCAAACTTATTAAGGATAAATTCATCTGATTTTTATGGACTTTCACAGTTGTGTTGCAATGGCTAGTTTGGAGAAAATATTTTGATTGGCGTATCTGGGCTTCTCTCGTGCCCATTGTTGGAGGAATTCTTCTCACATCTATTACAGAGCTTAGTTTTAATATGTTCGGATTCTGTGCTGCCTTATTTGGCTGTTTGGCTACATCCACCAAGACTATTCTTGCGGAGTCTCTGCTGCATGGATATAAATTTGACAGGTAGGGTCATTATGCTTGTCTCTTCCTTGTATTTTATTTTTTCCTTTCCCATACTCGCCAGTTATCGATGAGATTAAATTATCCAATACTTACACCTTCTGTTCATCAATGAATTTTGAATCCCTACAAACACTTTACTGATCCAATTTTCTGAAGAACCCTTTCCCTAATAGAGTGATAGAAAATTTTGCATATTGGAGCTAAATAAATTTTGGGTGCTAACAAATTTGATCACAGCGCCTGCTACCAGCATCTATCAGGCATGAAAAACTGATGGGTATTGGTCAAGCAGCAATTTGCACCAAAAAGAGCAAGTGTTGCCACTGGGTAACTTGATATCTTTCTCACACACGTTACTGTGATAACCTGTAGCTGCCTCATGCCTCCTATACCTTCTGTTCTGTGCATATATGTAGCGTGGCATTAGTGCAATGCATATGCTGAATTTTTTTTTTTTTTTTGTGTGTGCATCTTTAGCATCAATACAGTTTATTATATGGCACCATTTGCAACCATGATCTTGGCGGCACCTGCAATGTTGCTTGAAGGCAATGGAATTCTGGAGTGGCTTGGCTCTCATCCATATCCTTGGACAGCCCTCATCATTATTTTGAGTTCGGGGATTTTGGCTTTCTGCCTTAACTTCTCCATTTTCTATGTGATTCACTCGACCACTGCTGTAACGTTTAATGTTGCTGGTAACCTTAAGGTGAGATATCGATCAGAATTAGATACATTGTCCTACGATACTTTTAGGTCATGTTTAAACTCATAACTGTCATTGTCAATTGGCTATATATATGTATTAGCTGAAAATTGTTATTCTTTTCTATTCAATACCTGGAAAAAATGTAGTCAATCTCATGTTCAACATTCTTAATAAAAGAATGCCACTCCTCCACCACCTCCACATCTTTCTCATCATATTTCCCTGCTCCCAATTGTCGTTGAAATTTCTGTTCTTCGGTTTTACATGATTGTCACTTATGTCAGGGTAGTATAACCTGTTGTTAAATGTTGGACCAGAAATGTCATGTTGTCTACAGTCATGGTGATTTTCATTTTCTAATTAATGAGAATTATGCTTTTTATGCAGGTTGCTGCCGCTGTCCTCGTTTCTTGGCTGATATTTAGAAACCCAATTTCACCTATGAATGCTGTTGGCTGTGCAGTGACTCTCGGGGGATGTACATTCTATGGATATGTAAGGAATGTGCTCTCCCAACAGCCACCTGTTCCAGGCACACCTCGAACGCCCCGAACGCCTCGAAATAAATTGGAGATGGCTCCTCTTGTAAATGATAAATTAGATGATAAAGTCTAATTGGTTTAGGCAGGTATCAGGTTTCCGCCGTTTGGAAGGCAGTAATAGCAAGAGATACAAAAAGGGGAAAAAATTGATTTGAGTAATTTCTGTTCTTATATCGCCCGCGGCTTCTAGTATACATCGCCTACCCCAAACCCTGTTAGTGTTACGCTTTCTGGATTGAATGTTAGGTACAGTTCTTTTACCTTATTTTTCAAATTTTTAGTAATTACATGTATTCTTATTTGTGCAAACGAGTTGAATGATCCCAACATCCGGTTTCTGTTTTTTGGTTATTGTCTTGTTTAAGTAGGTTTTCGTAAATAAACTTGTATGCTTTTTTGAGTTTTTCGAGGGGTGGAGTAGGGTAGGGGTAGGAGGGAAATCAATGATGGAGCATTGAAGAATGTGTCGACAGGGTCACCCGTTTCCGGCTCACCGCGAACAATGTTTGCACACGTACTCTAGTTTTTCTTTGACGGAACAATGAGTTCCTGGTCCTGGGTATTGGTCCGTCGTTGAAATCCGTGGTCTCTAGTCCTCAATAGATTAATGAAGTCCGTACAACTCAAAACACAACAGATGGGATGGATTACACCAAATTTTACACGCATTCTTTTCTCTGTAGTAAGCAGAGCAGGTACTATGTATTTACACAAATTTTAATAAGTCGAAATTTTCGTTAATTACAAAAAATATTAGTATTTCCTACAACTCGCATGTTTATATTGATAAGCATGTCTATGGTTCCATACAGAAATAGTTCAGAATCGTTTCCCGAAGTCGTACAGAATCAAGGACTACCCCAACAAGTAACTTCATTAGTACGAGGGAGGAAGATGTTAATAGTTACTGAGTGATAGAAATGAGATATATTAAGTTAATCTTCTCATGTATGCCTTGCGATGTGGTAAGTGGCAACTAAGTCGACAAACCTAAGCCAGAAGCCAGAAGTTCTTCTGCCACTTTGTGCTGATGAGGTACCCATTCGTACCTTGGCTTCGTTTCCTCACTCCTATTGTCAAGCACTCTCCATTGTGGATGCAATGTTCCACAAACTCCTCTGCGCTGCTGCTTCCACATAGGCTGTCGGCAAAGGAAAACGGGATATCAAAAGCACAATCGTTTACGCAGACACAATTGCTGATTAGTGAGAAAACCATGTTAAGGCTGAGATCAAAGGCTGGACTGAAGTCTAACCAGTTGAACAGAAGAGATGGCTTCTTTTGGCCCAACACCAAGACCGAGACCTCCAGCTTCTTCACCTGGCTCGTCACGGTGCTCAGTTTTGGTCCTTCAATTACGAGTGCCTCCACTTCCGCCTATGTCACGCACACACGCGCATAACAACACAAGATTCCATTAACAAACTCTGGAAAGCAGAGGACCTTCTTTCTTTCTTTAATGAAAACTGAAAACTACATTCAGCAGGGACCTTATTTTCACTTCTATCTCTCTTTCACCTTTTTTTCCCCTTTCCTGTTTTTTTTTTTTAACTTCACTGTGAAGGGGGAGGAATGGGATGGGGAACTGGGGGACAAAGGGGCAACTCGAAAAAGAAAAGGCTGACGCAGCTGAGCAATGCCCATGATTTCCCTCTGGAAAGTAAACAGAGTGAAGGGAATATTTCTGAAGAAATGTGGAGAAAGTATTCATGGAAAAAGAAATAATTATATCAGAAAAGGAACTCCAACTTCTGGTTCCAATATCATAGAATTACCATAGACCAACTAGAATCTAGATCTAACCTGCGCAATAACCATCCCTGGCCTCTCCCTGGACGCATATGGGAACACGAAAAACTCCTTATTTACCCTCAAGATTCGAAGAGAAGAATGATTACAAATTCAAACAAACATACCTCGGGCCTGCAATCTTTACAGAGGGAAAGAAGATAGTTGAGGAGATAGGTGGAAGAAGAAGAATGAGAAGGCGTGTGTGGAGGGACGACGTGAAGCAGAGTGAGCAAATCAGCCTTATTAGCGACATGGGTGATTGCCCATATGAGTGCATGCTTGGAATGCGACGAGTGATCAACCACCACCATCACTCTCTTTCTCGCTGCCGTCTTATTGCCCTCATTTCCACACATTTGATTCAGGCTGGCCTCCACGCTCATGCCCCCGCTACCTCTGCCATGCTTGTTTTTCCCACTCCATCTCTTCGACGTCGATTTCCAGGCCTCCTTCCCATTCACCTGTCTCGAGAACGATCCTGAACTGGCCATTCTCTCTTACGCAAACAACCACTAATGAAAATGTAATGTGCGATTATTACCAACAGAGAAACAAGAGGGATATATGAAGGGCTTTGCAGTTGAGGACTTGGGGCTGAAGCGAGAGCTGGGATATCTCTGCGCAGTTTAAAAGCGTCAACTGTCACGGGAATCTCTGGCCTGACGCGGCAAAAGTTAATATCTAAGGAAAAACTAAAGTAATACTCCTCCGGTCCTTATTACAAGACCCCATTTGACTTTTTATTTGGTCCTAATTATAAGACCCCAATCTATTTTGTCTCTTATATTTATGCATTTTTTTCCAAGATAATCCTTCTAATAATGATAGTTTTAGCCAATATACTTAATTAGCAAGGATATTTTAGGAATGACAACACTTATTTATTATAAATAACCAATTTAACTTACTTCCTTAATCTCCTCAAATAAGTCAATTGGGTCTTATAATTAGGACCGGAGAAGTATTAAAATTGGTTCGCAGCAGAAATATGTTAATCGTGTAATAAAATATTTTTCATAACGGGAATATTATTCTAATAGTAACCGAAACAAAAAAAGAAACCGCTATGATTAGTTTCGATGATGAGGTTGAGGATCTTTGGTGCGATATCTTTTATCTAAATTTGAGAGCTCCGTCTTTTTATCACCATTAGGAGACTCTGAAAATTGGCAGTGTTAGTTAGTAACATAAAAACAAAATTACCGACCGCATATGATGAGTTAGTTGCTTCATAACACTAGAGATAAAGTGGTTCGTCTTTAAAGGGAACCCAATTATGTGGCCTGTGCAGGGGACCCCCTTGGCTGCCATTTTATCCATAAATGCGGAATGGTGGGACGATGGTATCTGCATATCGTGGCAGCTTCAAACCAGCAAATTAAGTGATCTTACTAAAAGATCGGGCTGCAAATATTAACTGGGTTCATTAACCTTAATAGGAGATCAAGTTGGAAATATTATGACTTCAGACCTAGCAGGAAGCTTCAGGGGCCTCACCTCGTCTCATATTCTAGATAAAAGGAGTTAACATTGTTATAGAGATCTGAGCTGATTGGAATTGGAGGCTATTAATGAGACATAGTTGGCGTTTGGCGTGGCATAGGAAATATTCTGGAGAAATGCATAAAATAAATCAGCGTCAATATAATAATGAAGAGATTCAGAAAATTATTACATTTCGTTTGACCCCATATTCCTCCATGCATCTTTCCTCTATTTGGTTTCTGTTTTACCGAATAAATTTATGTTCCCTCTTCTCATGATGCTTTTTTCTTTGATATCGAGGGAGATCCGAGGGAATATTGCTCAGGCAATAAAATATTGAGACCAACGCTTTTTCATGAGAAAAGATCGACGCACCCAGAAGCAACAAAAATGGCTCTTTTAATTTAATTCTCTTTCACTGATGCCTGGTCAGGCGTCATTGAGGAATCCTGACCAGACAGCAAATAGCAACACCAATCCTGAAAATATTTGGCTTCTTAGACTCATGTTTTATTGAAATGGCTAGGGATGATTGAATTAATTGTTATTTTCAGTAAAAATGATACTATAAAATAAAGGCCGACCAGCTAAATGAATACGTGATGATTACATATACGTAGCGTGGAAGGGGACACGATGCAGGTACAGTGCTCATAAATGATTTCTCAATTCGCAGCTGCGGCAATCTCACTCTGCTCCTCTAAAGCTGCAGCTGGATTCTTTAAACTCGGATGCAGAAATGCTGCAATGTGTTCATTAATTGTTACCATAAAAAGATGCAGATATTATTGATTCATTTTTAATATACATATGCTCATTCTTTTTTTTTTTTAAGTAAATAAATGGAATGTGGAGGGGCAATTAAAAAAGGAACATTGAGAAAAGAAAAGAAAGAAAAGGAGCATAGACACAAATGAAATGGACAGTGCACATATATGCGATGGCAAGTACGCAGCAGTGAAGCGGTTTGATTGCAAATGCTAGACGACGAAGACTGTCTCCTTCCTGGCGGGGGGCTCGGGGGCTGTGTTTCCTACCTAGTGATCAACTTGATTTACATTTATCTCAAAATATTAATGTAAGAATGTGAAAAGTTCAAATAATTGACAGGGTTGATGCAATTGTGAGTGAATTTTGTGGCAGTAGCGCGTGAAGGGCAGGGCTTCAAGGGCGGAAGAAAACTCAACAAGCAAGAGCCGGATGGTCCTAATGCGAATGATGGGCCTGCCTCTCCGGCGAAAAGGGAAGAAGAAGAAAGGAATGCCATGCATGGGGTAGGCCGTAGGGGGCTAGGTCATGAACAAAACAGCTTCATATATTTATAACCGAGCGTGTTTTCTCATGTGTATTGAGCTGGGCCAGTTTTCCCGTGTCAATTGGGCTGGGCCGCCCTCGTAATATAATAGCTACGACCATCTCACTTAACTCAAAAAGGACGGCATTTGAAGTGTCGAAAATTGAATCAGAAGGAGTTTGTTGTTTAAGATTAATTAGACTAAAATAAACATGAAAATATGTTGGGAATAACATCATTATTTAATATAAACTACTTTAAAATTTTAAATGCAATTAAATATTAACAGGATTTAAAAACCAAGTCTTCACAAATTTTAGAACATTTAATTAAAATTGAGATTTATATTATAAAGTTCTTAATCAATATATGTAATAATTTTTTCAGTTTAGCTAAACTGTGTGTTTTTTTTGGGACTGAAAAATGATACTTATATATATAACATCAAAAGTCACAGCAAGGTTAACCAATACCCTCCTTACAATGTTAGCTAAACTGTGTTTGTTCTTTATTTTTGGGGCTCTCGTCCTTTTTTTTTGTTGATTTGTCTTTTTCATAATAAGATTAAGACCAACACCTTATATAAAAACACAATCCTCTTTCGATACTTAATTATGATTAATTGTAGGATAAAATTGTTTAAACTGCGTATCGTATAAAACATTTCTAAACATTTGTGCTACATATTTTGATTAAAAAACAGTGAACATAGGACGCGAGGACCACTGGACCAACCATCCAGCAAGGCACTGATGTACGAGACTCCAAGATCGAGAATCGGCTTTACTTTCTTGGGGTATTAGTATTATAGTGGCTCTGCTCCCTACTGTCCCTCACTGCTTCTCGCTCCCTCGCTGCTCCTTGTTCTCAAACTTTTCCTTTTCCCCCTAGCCTCCCCTCGGCTTCCCCTTCTGGGCAGGGGCCTGAACAAACCCTAGACACCCTTCTCTTGACGTGTTCTTCAACAAGTAGAGAATCACGCTCTTTATGTTCAAACTCTTACCTCCTTATACTTCGCTCGCTATATCTTCCATCGTCTTCCATGGAATATCCGCTACGTAGGCATCACTCTACTCAGTAAAGTAAGTCCTCCCTGAACCCACTAGTTCCTTTTTGAAGTCGCGAGTGAACTCATTCTTGCGTGAGTGAAGTGAAGCTTCATTTAGCCTCTTCCAACGATATTCGACGCGTATCCTGTAGCCTCTGCAAAAAGAGTTCAGGTTATTCTTAAGGACTAGTCTGGCAGCAAAAGCTATAGCCAGAATGCTGCATCAGAAGCCCATTTTGCGAAGCTCTTTCCTTTTGTTACTTTTACAGGTCTTAATCAAAGTTGCTCTCGTGAGTTCCAAATCTACTATCGAGCCTTGCTCAAACTCCGACTCCTGTAATGCCCTGCTTGGCTACACTGTTTACACTGATCTAAAGGTCTCTGAGCTGGCTTCCCTCTTTCAAATCGACCCCATTGCTCTTCTCACCGCCAATGCCATCGACATTTCGTACCCTGACGTAGAGCACCACATTCTTCCTTCCCAACTCTTCCTTAAAATCCCCATTACCTGTTCGTGCGTTGACGGAATTCGTAAATCAGTGTCGACCCATTACAGAACTCGGCCCTCTGATACTCTTTCATCGATTGCAGACTCTATATATGGTGGTCTGGTGTCTGCTGACCAGCTTAGGGAGGCGAACTCCATAACCGACCCTTCAGTACTGGATGTGGGTCAGAGCCTTGTGGTGCCTCTTCCATGCACTTGCTTCAATGGGACCGATAACTCTTTGCCTGCAATTTACCTGTCGTACGTGGTGCAGCCCATCGACACTTTGGCTGCGATTGCTGCACGGTATTCCACCACTCTTACTGATTTGATGGATGTTAACGCCTTGGGGAGCACGGCTATCAGCGACGGCGATATTCTTGCTATTCCTATCCCAGGTAATTTCTGGGTCCTTTTTGCCACATGACGCGCACTACCGCAATGAATGGGTTTTTGTCATTTCTTTGATCAAGCTTTTTTTCATCTTGTTATTAGTTGATGCTAATACTTATATTGCTTTTATATTGTGATATCGCTTTTTAATTGAGAAATATAATAACCTCCAACTCGAGTATTAACAATGTTGTTGATGTTATTATTGCTTCATTGTCTAGTGTCCTTTAACGAAATATGTGATTTTTTTTATGTTTCTCATTTTTGCAGCCTGCGCATCAAATTTTCCAAATTATTCCGCTGATTATGGTTTGCTTGTCCCCAATGGAAGTTATGCGATTACAGCGAGCCACTGTATGCAGTGTAGCTGTGGACCACAAAATCTGAAGTACTAGGAAACCCTTCGTTTTCTGTTTCCGTCTATGCTTTCTCCAAGTTTAAAAGACAGATTCTTTTCTATTTCTAGTTTTTGGTAGAGGAAGGTCTATTCCTACTTGCTAACCTTGGGTTTATTCTCTGCAGTTTGTACTGTATGCCTGCTTCTCTGGCCGTTTCTTGTTCTAGCATGCAATGTAAAAACAGCAACCTTATGGTTGGGAATGTTACAGCACAACAAAGTAGTGCTGGCTGCAATGTTACTTCTTGTAGTTATGATGGTTTTGTAAATGGCACAATTATAACAGCGTATGTTTATCCTATACGCCCTATTTCTTTTCTACGAAGACATTGAAAAGGTGTCCCTTTAGCTTAATTTACTGAATTTTGAGCTTATTCAATTGTTCTATGCCACGCTGCAGATTGACCACTTCTCTTCAGCCTCGATGCCCAGGTCAGAGCCAACTAATTGCTCATACTTTATATATGTTGATTCTGAAATCTAAATGCATGTTAGGGATGTAATGCTCTCCCCCTCGGCTTGATGGCCCAGCAGTTCACTGGCATGCTGCTAATGCTTTTCGCTCTAACTTCTGTCTGAATCATTTCTAAAAGCCTTAGTGGGGTTAAGTGTAGGAGTTGTTTGCAGTTTGGAGCATTCTTATTTCTCTGTTTTGTCCAAGGGGTATGCTTCTTAAATGGTTCAATGATAGGAGAAAAGGAAAATGCTCAAATTCTTCATGTTCCACTTATGTTTCCCCCCTTTCCTTTTGGGATATTAGGTTTTTGAGCTTCAATCCACAGTCTTCTCATTGAGCTGTTTGTTAGCAACACCTGCAAAAATAATAAAAATATGGTTCAAGTCGTGTCTAGGGGCGCTGTCTTTAAGAGTTATTCCATCACACGGGTTAGAATAAAAGGCAGCACTTCCCAGGATTAAATGAATCCTTTTTGCGTAGAGCAAGGTGACAGAATAGCAGAAATTTAAACTTAGGAGGGGGGAGAGAGAAGGGGGGGAGGAGAGCTTGGGGATAAAACTCGACGCGCCTGACCACGCACCATACATTGCCTTTTATAGGCGGATAGTATGTGACTGTTGGGCTGCCATAATGGTGATTAAGTATGGTTTTAATGACAATTAAAAGGGTAGTTTTGAAACAATTAATTAAGATGAATTAAAACATTTTAATGCCATTGAATATAGTTTATCAAAAAAAATAAAATCAACTAATTAAGACGCATAAATGTTTTAACAGTTATCTCTAAGGGTCAATTCTAAGACTCCTCTTCTCATCCATTTTATTAGCTCAAGCTCCCATCTTAGTAGACACTAATGAGACTTCTTTTAACATACACACTAAAACTCCAACACTGTTTTGGAGGTTTATATGAGCATTACGTAGATCAATTCACTGCTATACTGCTATTATTAGGATTTTAGTGACAGGCTTGAAAGCAGGTTGAATGTTTATGAATCTGGAAATAGAGAGAAGCACGTTGACTATGTCCATCTGTTGAGTGTCTTCAATGTGTTATTTCCATCACAGCTCAACTCAACTCTAGAGTTTAAACGTAGGTTTGATTTTATATTGTGTGATGGTATGATGCAGATGAAAGGGATGCCAGAAAGCATATGTAATGATAGGATGCTTCCTGTTCCTTTTCTGTTCTGATATTGTAATCTTTGCTTTCTGACTGTATTTCAAATAATTCTCCAGGTTCGCAGAAATTTCCCCCACTCATAGCGCCACCTACGACTGTTACCAGGATTTCAGAATTTGCACCATCACCGTCACCTCAGTCATATGCAGGTGGTCCAATGAACCCGAAATCATCAGTGGTGCCTTCGACCGGGTCAGTTCCTGGATTCACCCCTGCTAATGGGCCAGCCAGTGGCCTGCTGTCTGGTGCTTCTGCTGCAAGCTCCTTGATGAATCCTATTCCCACTTTGACATCTGCTCTTGTGTTACTGTCTGTCAACTTGTTGATCTCTGTAGCATAGTAATCTCTTCAATTTTGTGGCATGGTGGGTTTAGTTTTGCCCATCAACGTCACTGTGCTGTTATGTATTGTAGCTAGAACTGTTCATTTGTGCCGTTTAACTGATTCAAGAATCTGGAAAACCACGAGCTTTTAGATTTCATTGACAACCGGGCCTTCTATATAGCAAGTTTAGTAATTCTGCTTATAATCAATCACCAATGTTCTGCTGTTTTTGGTGACTTGATGATAGCCGGCAATTTGATTGATTTTCTCTGTCCTGCCGAAGGTCGGACAACCTTTGATCTTTCGATGGAGAAATTCTATGGCATGGTCTAGTCTTGGAGGCGAGTCTACAAGATGCGACCCTGAACTTTCTTCGAGTCTCGCGAGCCTTGCTACTTGGCCGAATCTGATGTCTTGTGATTCGAGAAATCTTCTTCTCAAATGGGAGAGGATCTATTGCCAAAGGCAATAACTCGTGCATTTTCTCTGCCTTTGTGAATCTCTCCTTTATGTTGTATCGTAGAGGATTTATATGTGGTCTGAAATGTCCAATCCACCCACATTTGTGTCGTGTCAAAAGCTTGCGACGTTATCTATATTTCGATCAATTTGTAGCCTTCTGGCTTGCAAAAATAGTAACAATTCCTCGTTCTCGCAATCATAAAGATATTGATTCTTTAGTACTACTTTTACTCTTAGATATTACTTTTGGTTTTTAATATAATAGTTAGTTTACTTATTTAAGTAGATTAAGAAAATTAGTTATTTGTAATAAATATTGTTTTTCTTAAAATATTTTTAGGAATCAAGTGTAGTACCTAAAAATACTATTATTATAAAGATTATTTTGAAAAAAAAAAGAGATAAATATGAGAAACAAAGTACATTGGAGTTTTATATTTAAAATTAAAATAAAAGTTAAACAAAATTTTATAATTAGAATTAGAGGTAGTATAAGATCTAATATGTCCTCTTCTGGTTCTATTCATAGGGTAGAGAGGGGATATTTTTTAGTTCTATTTATAGGGTGCTAAGGAAAATTTTTATATGGATGTATAATTTTATCTTTCATTTATTATTGTATTGATTTTGTTTACATGAGATATAATATATATTAAATAAATAGGAATAAAGTTGGAAAGTTATTAAATTTCAAATAAGAGTTAATGAAATTTAGGGTTTTTCTTGGTCTGCATGAAACATGCTAGAAGGGTCTTATAAATAGGATCAGGTAAGTATATAAGATTTGTTGCTCGAATTCAACTATTTAACATTTTAAAAAATTATTAAAATAAAAATTCAAAGAAGACTCCTTAATTCAAAGAAGACTCTTTAATTTTGACGATGTTTTTTTTTAAAAAAATTTAAGCGCCTAAAAAGGTAGTAGAAGTAATGATAAAGAATCGAGGTGGGGTGTAAATACGCAATTAAAAACCTGCACCACGAGGGCTGTTAATCTCGGACCTTGTAATATTTTTTTTTCAATATTAGCATTCTGCTAGTTTTATAAATAATGTTTTAATTTAGGTCCTTTTACTAATAAAATTTTTTCCTCAAATTTTCCTATTTCTTTGTAATATCTCACAAACTATATTATTGATATTTGTTATTCTTTTGGCTTGAAACTCATTGATTGTCGATATATTGGTTTTTCTTTTTTTGCCTGCGAATTGATGTACTGTTATTTTTGTGCCACCGCGTTGATATATTGATGATAATAATGATAATACATATTGATTAAATATAATTTAATATCAATGATACTATTTTTTTACCATGACAATTTAATATGATCGAACGGAGCTGCTTATCTTTGTGTTTTTTGGGGGGGGGATCTCCGTCGTTGCTTTATTAAGAGAAGAAAATCTGGACCGTCCAGGCATTCGACGATCAGGAACGCAGAGACACCAAAATCAATCCTGGCCGGTGCTTCTGCGAGATATCGCCGCACGATTCCAGCCCTCGCTGCCGTTGCTCCATTTTTCATTGCAGACTTGCCTCGTCGGGAATTGCTGGGTGGTCTCCTCCGATGAGCTTTCCCATTACATTCCTGGTCTTGCATATCGAGGGAAAGCTTTACAGAAGCTGAACGCATATCTGTAGGACCAGAAACTTCCACCAGAGAGAGCGGTCCTAAAGCCCCACATTCCCACCATCTTCGTCCCCAATTCCCGCTAAATATATAACACCTGAAATACTATAAAAGGGCTTGCTCCTGAGACAAATCATATATCAGCCCGCCATGACTTCGGCTCCTTCGAAGCTCTATGCAGGTTCCTCCCTGACACTATCTCATAACCACAATAGTTGCTCTCACCTATTCCACCGTTGATCTCTATCTTTGACTGTGTTTTTTACAGATGATGTTAGTCTTCTGGTGGTCTCATTGGACACAAATCCCTTCTTTTGGAGCGCATTCTCTTTCCCATTTTCCGAGTTTATTTCACATGTAATAATCTCTATCTCCTCTTCAGTCACAGAAGTTCCCCAAGTTCACGCTTCAGTAACCCTAGCTCTGAATTTTCCTTCCAGAAGAATTT
Source organism: Neltuma alba (assembly GCF_004799145.2). NCBI lineage: Eukaryota > Viridiplantae > Streptophyta > Magnoliopsida > Fabales > Fabaceae > Neltuma > Neltuma alba. Next base: position 27,039 of record NW_021632735.1, on the reverse strand, counting down.
GTAGACAGAAAATAAATCAACATTTTGATTCCTATTTGAAAACTGTTTTTCCCCAGGTACTTGCATTCTTGAATTCAATCCTACTTCTCAATCAACTAAACCAAATAGTTGTTATTGCCACTGGATGCAACTCATGCAGCTACATATACGATTCATCTTCGGACAGCAACCACGGTTCGGAAACTGAAGGAATGCCGGCACTTTATTCTACCTTGTTGCAGAAATTGGAGGAATTTGTTGCAAAGGACGAGCAATTGGGCAAGGCCCAAACACAAGGAGCCATTGCTTCTTCACTGCTATCAGGATCGTTGTCTATGGCTCTTTGTTGTATCCTATTTAGTAGCTGATCAATATTCTGATCATACCAGTATGAGTGCGTGTGCGTGTGTATAAAATTCTTTAACTTCTGGCCAACAAAATGTGGAAAACACCATATTTTGAACATCATGGCTTTCGTATTCATCGCTGCACTGCCTAATCATTGCTACCTTTGAGAGGAAATTCCTGGCACAATGAAATTGTATTTTGCATTGGACTTGTTTGGCCTCATTTGCTGCTCAGATATACAGAGGATTTTTCGCTCGGGACCCCTGCATCCTCAACCTAGGGTATGCATGATGTGCATTCATCTCCAATCATAAATATTTTATTAAGATTAAAAAAAAACCCAAAATTTGGATATGGTAAGTTGCTGGAATTGATTCTGTTAGTCAAAAGATCAAATTTAATCGAAGTTTTCTTCTATATGGACGGGTGTTTTGTGGATTGAAATCAGATCAATTTTTCTCTGTTAATTTGTAGAATATAGACTACCCGGTATGGTCACGTGTATCTGAGTGTGTCTGTATTACATACTTGTGTTTGGAGTAAGAGGTAAGCAGGTAAAGATTTTAACCACCCTTGTGTGTTCCATGTTATAACAATTATTGGTCCTTACATCACCTTCCGACTTATAGCCTTGAGTAGTTAGATTCAGGATAAGTTTTGTGTAGAATTGAGGAAACGGAGGGGTAGTTCTTTAAAGGCTTCATTTTCTTTCCGTGCTTTTGGCTTTACGGTATGCTTAAGAAAAGCTCAAAGCAATGATAATGAATCTTAAATAGATTATTTTTGGCCAAAAAAGTGTGGCTTTAGAAGTCATATGGTAAAAATTAAAAAGATGCATCGTTTTAAAATTATGCTGTGGTCAATATTTTTTTTTTATCATTGTATTTCATTTGAATGGCTCCAAATAATTACTTTTGTGTTTACTAATGTCTGGGGGCAGATTTTATGTTTGCAAGGATCTCCGGATGGACCAGAACAGTATGTTCGTAATGATCTTTACTTTTTATATACTCCTATTTGATTGGTACTTTATTTCAGACTACATTTTAAATCTGTTTCAGGTATGTGGCAGTCATGAATGGTATATTCTCTGCACAGCGTTCTACGGTATGTGTCCAATTCTAATTTCTTGCTCTCTTCATTCTTAACTGGTTTAGACCTTGGCCTTATCCTGACCCACAATAGTCAGTCATTCTTCGGGACCCTTTGAAGCTTTAACTAAATAATTATATGATAATTGTTTTTATATGTAACATGAGCCGCTTTGAAGTCAGAAGATTGATTTGCCCTTCCTTAAACTCGTGTGTACTGAGTTTAATGGAAATTATGTGTGCCAGTATTTAAGCTTGTATGAGTGGTGATGCCATTGATGTAAAGCCAATTTCACTTTAAAAAAATCATGTAAATAGGATGGTAATTTATTGATGGGCAAATTGAAACATGGAGTAAGACATTGATTTGCTGAGGATCCCATGCTTGGTCAAGGCAACTGAAATGATAGGGTGTGAAAAGGTGGTTCGGTTTGGCTTGTCTAACTTGGCAACATAGGTGGTTTGGATCATAATATAACCCATTCAGAACCGGGTATTTTGAGATTTGTTGTTTAACTTGTAATTTATGGGGTTTCAAAATGCACAAATTAACTATGTTCTGGCATAAAACTATGAAATTTGTGATTTTAAGTTTATTAAATGTTTTAGTTTGTTAATTGTGAATTTTTTAGGTACTGTTTTCGAACCTCTTAGTGATTCTTTTATAGGAGTTTATGACGTTGTGTGTAAAACCTAAAAAACGAGGTTGGTAATCTATGGACCTATATAAAAGGGTCAACCTCGCCTAATTGAATTTTTTGGCCATGCCGAGTGAGTTGGGTTAGCCTGTATTGACATTTTTTATACATTTGTTGAATGTACTTGTTAAAGTGAGATCTTACACATTATGTGCATGCTTATCTGCTGTACTTGTCATGTATTTTCCTTGAAGTTTAAGTAATATCCACTTGTAATACTATATTATGGATTTTTCCAGCCCCAGAAACACTGAGTGTTGTAGTAATATTGTTGTGATGCAGGTTCCCATCGATTCTTGTTATATAGGATCCAACAATTCTGCATTCCTCCAGCAGGTAGTTGAAGTAAATATATTGAATAATTTGATGTTGCCGATAATGTAACAATAACAATAAATTATTGACCGTTTGATTTTTATGATGTTACAAATCACAGGCCTCATACATAACTGGTGGCATATATTACCGGCCGCCCCAATTAGATGGTCTTTTTCAATATCTCTCAGTAAGCTGTTCTCCTTATTGGGCATCTTGAATGTTGTGACTTAAATAGGTTACTAATTTGCTTTTGTAGTTTACTTTATATTAGCAGTCTCACTGTCTCAGTGTAATTTAGAATTTTTATGACCTTTTTATTTTTGTTATAGTGTTTTTTTTCCTATATATTTTTTAATTTCCATTTTATTCTTCCTTTAGTTTCCCCTGCAAACATGTATGTTATATATTTATCTCATCACTACTGTCAAAAGTATTCCTTTGAGTTTTGAATAAATTTGTTTTCTACTTGCTTTGATTTTGACGCTAATTTAACCCTTTTAATGCAGATGGTTTTTGCAACTGACTTACATTCTCGTGCATTTCTACGTCTTCCTAAATCTGTTGGTGTGGATTTTCGTGCCTCGTAAGATTCCTCTCCTATTGATATTCTATGTTCTCCCTGACTTTCTATGGTTTGCTAGAATCATACAGATTGTGACTTCAATATTTCCAAACTTTTCTTGCCTGGACTTTTCGAGGCTTTTCCTTTTCCAAATGATGGCGGACAGTATCTGCTATTGTGAAAATAATCTAGATTTCTTCTGAATTACATTATGGAGAAGATGGAGATCCTCACTCTACATTGTCCAATTCTTTCTTTTGAAGAGGAAAATGATATTTTTCTCTTTCAAGGCCCCCCCCCCCCCAAGCTGATTAGATAACCCTGGTTAACCATTATGACTAATGCTGTGTGCGCGCACCTTAATGCTATAAATTTATGTGTGCAATATTGAAGTATCCACAGGCCGTGTTTTTTCTTAGAAACACATGTTGCAGGGTAGAAACTAACAGGTATTCAAGCGGAATTGAGAACTTTTCCCCCAAAAACTAGTTATTGAGGTAGAGAACCAACCCACTTAAAAATTTCATTGAGTATCTCATACTACATAATATGGAATTTCGGCATCCCATACTACCTCAATCTCTATCATAAACCTAACTTTTGAATTTACTCTAAGAATTCCTCAGCCGACCATTGAATTACTTGCTGTAGTGAAGTATACGTGTAATTTTGGTGGATTGATGCATGTCTTTTATGGGAAACTCTTTAGAATATTAATTTTAATTTGTGTCAAAGAGATTGGTGCCTATTTCATTGTATGAAAATTGCAGGTGCTTCTGCCATAAGCAAACAATTGATATGGGTTATGTATGCTCTGTATGCTTATCCATATTCTGTGAGCATCATCAGAAGTGCTCAACCTGTGGGTAAGTACCTGAGGCCTTTTATGTTACACATAGAATTGGTAAACCCATTTTTAACGCCTTTTGGTAGAAGCATGTGAACAAACTATGATTGGGTTCAAGTGAGCCCAATTATTGAAAATGCTTTGTTGAATTATATCTCAGAATAGGGAAGTTCCTAGGAACAATGTTGTGATAATTTTTTCTTTGTCTCGTAGTGCTTTGGCACTTTGCGAACATATTATACTATCATTTATCTCTTTGAAGACCTTGGATCTGTATATTTTCTGCAGGTCTGTATTTGGTCAGTCACAATCAGCAGCCAATCGATAAAGAAAAGCTTCAGATGCGTGATATTACGATTTTTTTTTTTTTTCCGCGCACCCATCACAAAAGCTAATAGGTTAGGGTGCTTTACTGTACCTCGTAGTGCAATGAAATGATTGGCATTGTCATTAACTACTTCATCAGGCTCATAGAAGTGGGTTTTCCTGGTAGGAACTTGAAATTTGTTGTGGAGATCATTTTAGATCTGCCAAGTTCAGGATTTGGATAATTGATTAGTAGATTCACAGGATCTCTTGCCGTGGGACTTGGATAAGATGGCTTCTATTGGAATGCTATCGTTCGATTAAAAGTTTTCGTTTGACTTTAGTTTTGCTTTTGAATGGTTGAGGCAGTATTTTCGTTTTATAGGCCAGTTCTTTTGAGGCGAACTATGTTTTGTATCGTAGTGGTACTTGTGCCGTGTTGGAGAAAGCTTGTAAAGTTACGTACTTACGTTGTTGCACCTGCACGGAATTCATATTCTATGCGCACTTTGAGAGGATCCGATGCTTGAAGTTGATGATTCTTGGGGTCTTTTTGGATTATTCAGGGACTGGATGGGGGAGCTATCGATGGAGAGTGCACGTGTAACGCTTATTGACAATAAAGCAAGGTCGACTTGAGTTTGTTTTGAATTTAACGACAACTTAATTAAGTAGCAAGCCGTTATAATGCAATGAGAATCAAGAAATCAGTGAACTAATAATTTTCCCGCGGTAGGGTTATGTGCTGCCATTTTCTGTATAGAGAGAATGAAAAATCTTCTCTTTTCATTCTCCTATAAAAAAAGTTGCTTAGATGCTACGACGAAGCTGTTGGGTAACTTATGCATAATTTGGTGGTCCAAAAGGCGTGTTGATGATTCGATCTTTTATTACTTGGGGTTTATGGAATTGCCAAGCATTTTTCTGCTGAAGTCGTGGTATGGTGGTCTTATTTTTTGGTTCAAAAGAGCAGGATGAGTTTAAGCACTCTGCGCGTGGTCTGGAGCAGACATTAATCCTTATGAAATAGGTGTAACTCGTCTTCCATGTGTCACATTTTCCTAGATTAGATTTACATTATGCAAATAAACTATAAAGAGATGAGTAATTGTGCACCACAAGTTGACAATTTTCTATTGTACCAAAAAGGTTCACACTTTTCTATGTCGACCTTTCCATAACAAGTATGACTCAGTAGGATTTAAAACCAGATCCTCTGGGAAGATCACGCTGGGACCTCTCTCCTTTTGTTATTAAATGATTCACAGAAGACTCTAAAATTGGCGGCTAATTCCATCAAAACAAGGGACGCTGATATTCATAGAAGTCGGCAGGTTTTGGCCTACTTGTTCCAACGGATTGCAACAAGGAGACCCTCGCCATCAATGCTGTGAATGAGAGAGCCACCCAAAGGGTAACAATTAATGGTGGGGAATGTGGAATTGAGTTAACGAGTGAAAAAAGTACAATGAACAGGAGTCCTTGGAAAAGCCCGTCCCAGATAAAGTGAAAAGTGCACTTCAGATAGCAGCTACATTTGAATCACACGAACATAATGCCCACCATATCTTTATTAAAATTTGATTGACTTGATTTGAGTGTGCTATGGCCCCTGTTCCCAGGTGCTGTATGATCGGAAGCAGTTGCAGTTCAGGGCATCCGAATGTGATTCTGTTCATTGCAGAGCTATCTGCATTCATTCATTAGAGGCGAAATGGAAATGCTGACAAAAACACCACAAATGTCCATTCATAATTCCAATGTCTGGCGCAGAAGCCAAAACAGCTCACGACGACTTGCCTTTAGGATATCAATCCAAGTCACGAATCGAATCTTCGCTCAAGCATAATGTTGTAGTTAAGAAAGTAAGTATGAAGAAGATAGTGCCTAGAGGAACAAAAACAGAGACAAATGCTCTGCTACTTTATTCTGCTTACATTCTTAACTTCAGAAACATCCAAAAAAAGCTCAAGGAAAACAAGAAACTAAAAAGGTACAGGTTAGGAGGGCATTGAGAAAGATTCGTACTTCATCGTACAAACTCTTCCTGACCACTCTTTGCCGGGAAAATTTATGACCATGGTTATAATTCCTAAAGGACATTCTTCAAGATTTTGCTGCCGGTGGGACTTTCTTCCCCGAACCCTTCATCGTATCAGCGGCAACATTCACCTCGATGCTCTCAAAATTGCCCGGCATTCCAGACTCTGGGCCGCTTTTAATTGGCAACTCATGGCCATCACCTATTTCTGCTGCTGTTGTGTTCAGAGGGTCTTTGCTTTTGCCCCATACCACAGTGTAAAGCCCCGAGACAATGAGAATGGCTCCAACTATGCTGCAACATGAACAAGGAATGTTGCACGTGAACGAGTTTACTTTGCATTGCAAATCTTAGAGAAGAACTGCAAAAGTGAACATTATGTATATTTGCTGTTTATACATACCTTCCAACATAAATTTGCTCAGATAAAATAATGGTGCCCAAAGCAGCGGTGATAATCATACACAGAGGGCTGAAGGAAGTCACAAAAACGGGCCCGCGTTCTCTGGTCACAAATCCTTGTATGTAGTAAGCCATTCCAGAGCACACAATTCCCTGATAATGATTATCATTTATCAACAATTAATGTCTAATGGGTTTTGATTTTGAGTTAATTGAGATAAGAAAACTGAGTACTCACAGAATAAACACAAGCGAGGAGCCTAGAATCCCAGCCTAAGCCCAAACTTTCATGTCTCGTTCCATGATTAAGGAGGCGATTGCACTCTCGAAGATGCCCGCCAGGCAAATCCAAGCGGTGAGGGACAGCTCTGCTGGGTACTTCTTCAAGGTGAACGACTGCATTAAAAATGAGCCAAAAATCGCATAAGTTTCATGAACATTGAGAATTGAATCACTTGTCTGTGTGCGCGAGCGTATTGTATATATGAATGGGGCTCACTTGCACGATGAAGAAGCTAGCCCAACCACCACAGCTAGCTATGAGCATTAGAGTGCCAAGCACCCAGTGCTGTTGAGAGGGCGAGGTGGTGGAGCTCTCTTGATGGCTCGATGCTGCTGATCCCTTCGTGATGTGAAGTTCTGATCCTTTGTACAAAGTCATAACCATGGCTCCTGACACTGTGATCACTGTGCCAACTACCTTCGCTATGCTGGGTATTTTTCTCAAGTTCAACTTCTCTAACCTGGTTAAATAAGTAAATACATTCATTTATTATATATGGGTCGTTGGTTCACCAGAGTGATCAAATCTCTGCCTATAATTATATGGCGAAGTGATCTTTTAGTTTTTCTACCTGAAAATGACTGCCATTATAAAAGTAATGGCCGGAAGGACATTGACGGTGGCTGAAGCAAACGTTGTTGAGGTATTCTTCATCCCCATGTTGTACAAGTTCTGATCAAGTACTGGCCTGTAATTCATTTTCATCGTACCAAACAAATTATCATTGAGATTACAAGTAAATAATTCGCATGTGCATATTTAACTAAACCTCATCCTAAAGTTGAGAATCAAAGATAATATTATTTTTTTCTTTATGACAAAATCAGATTCTGATAGGTTAAGTAGAGCATAATAACTACTAGCCAGAGGCATCATCCTGGCCCTTTATATGGACCATGCTGTCGTAGCAACGTGCTTCGGTATACCTTTTTGGTAGCTAGATTTGATTGACATAACCAGGAATAATTCCATTAGATGCTCTTATATTAACGTCTAGATAGAAAAAATTTATGTATAATCTTTATTCTTTTTTCGGCCATGTATAGTAATCTTTATTGAAGAGCAAAACACGATCTTTCAAGCTCTCCATAACTAAAATTCTTATAACAAAAGAAATAATACAAGTGGGAAGTTGGAAATGGGGGTTTGAATCATTAGGGTTTTGTTCGTGACTGTGTTGACTGTGGTTTACGTATAGTATATGCTTTGTTTAATTATAGTATATACGGTGTTCCATATCTTGTCCACCGGAAGGTGTGGTGGGCCTGTATACATGAAGCACCATTAAGTAAATTAATTTTTATTAATTTTAGTTTACAAAATACGTTTAAAAAACTAGAATTCCTTACGTGATATTGACTTGTTGAAGAATTAGCAAAGTTATGTAATAAATACGTACCAAAGTGATTATAAATTTCGCCTAGAGTATGGATGTGATGGATTAATCAATAAGAATATATTCTCCTCATTATATAAAAAATAAAACGGAGGAATGAATCATGTAGAGAGCATCATTAAGGTGTAGATTAATAGTTGAAGCCACAAGCTAAGAGAGAGAGTGGGCGTGCATGCATGTATTTGGAGGTTGAAGAGAAATCTGACAAAAAAACGAAGTTAATTAAAAAGAGGTAGGGATGCAGTATGAACAATGAGGAGGGCTTACTCAAGGAAACCAAGCACCAGTATCCTTAAGAATACGGGAAGAGTCATCTTGGGCCTCGTTTTTCTGCAATAATGAACGAAATCACAACTTAAACTCATGCCCAAAAGAAAAGAGAGTGATCGATTAGACAAAACAAGCACTAAAATATAATACGTACTGTATCAGTACGTGTGGATTATATTCATGGCAGAGAGAGAGAGAGAGAGAGAGAGAGAGAGAGAGAGAGGAGCTTGGTACCTCTCAAGGAAAAAGGCAAAAGGGCCAATGACGAGGGTGGCAGCAACGTGACGATAGACAGAAAGAATCCAGTTGCTCAAGCCATGGTTGAAAGAAACCATGGTGATAATATACATGCCTGCGTACCCAAACTGAAGAGACACCATTGCCAGGTATGGTTTGGCCTTCCCCAACCCATTCATTATCTTCTCAACTCCACTGTGTTCACCCATCGATCTCTCTTCTATGCCCTTTCACTTGTGACCTACCCACCCCCCAGTGCCCCTTCTTATAGGCCCCGGCTTATGCAAACTCTCTCCTTGGAAAAAAATATAATATAACAAAGACAGCCCAGTTTTTACACCACACCCTGCACTTGTCATTGCCACTCTCTCTCTCTCTCTCTCTCTCTCTCTCTCTGTGTTCCATTTCACAGATATTCCCTTATCCGTTCACTAAAACTCCGTACAATTACTAGAATATGATCCCTTTATGTCATCATCGTTACAAAAGTTAGGGATATCTCTCTCTGTTGTGCTCTGTGAAAAATGATCTCGTCGTGCTCTTTTATTATGATTTCTCTCTCTTCTTCTTTTTATATCAGTTAATGTTTATTTAAACACAAGTGGGACGTTCGATTCAATTCGGCATCAAATGGAAAAGGGGCGAAGTGCTTTGTCATGACTCATGTTTGTTTATGCAAAATGTGGGTGCTATGCTATGTAAGAGAGCACAGCATTTCAGAAATAATGCAAAAGAGATTAAATAGGCAATCTACTCACCGGATCAGATCTGTTTCCAATTAGATGTATATCTTTTTTTCTTTACGTATTCGTAACAGAGTTTAAGATATAGTTTAGTTCTCCCCCAACCATTTACTTAAGTTGATACCCTATAAATGGTATAATTTCATTATTTCATATAAATCTAATATTTTATATTAACGATTATAACGTAAGAGAAATTATGTTCATGAATTAATATAATATTCTTTATAATTTCAGCTTAAGTAGCAGCAAAAGATCATGTGATTTTGACTCTATTAATGATGCTTAATTAATTTGAACTCAACGTGCAACTTGCAAAAAAAAAAAAAACATTGAAGTTAATCATGCGAAATCCGATTATTTAACACTACTAAATAAGTGCGAATGACGAGGGCAGTAATTAATATCTAAATATACCGCTCAAAATTAATGCATGTTATAAAGGTCAAAAGCATTACAATCATTTAAAGTTGAATTAAATCTTGTTAAGGTTGATTGCATTAGATTGTTTTTAATTAAGTCCTCGATCAAATGCAGTCTACTCACTACTGACGGAAATTAAATTTGGATAGCTTGCCAATCATCCGCCTTGTCAAATAAAACAGAAAATAATTAGACGGTCTATTGTGTTAGCGGAAAATTGATGTTACTTCTGCCATAAAATTCCTTCAGGAAGACGCTAAGTTCCATTAAAACTCAATTACGTATTGGATTGAAAGTGAATGGAGTGCTTTATCATGGCGTCAGGAGAGGATGAAGTTAACCAATGGATATTTGGTTTTTATGTCAAAAACGGGAACTTGAAAAACCAGATACTGAATGGAAAGCAACAAATGGATGCTTTGTTCTGGAGTCGAAAACTTTTCTGAAAGTAGCCACTGGACAACTGGGCCTCAAAATCCAACTTTGCTTATCTTTCTCATTTAATTTCAATGGTTAATTGATTATTATATGTTGAATTAGTAAGGGATATCAACTACTTGGGAATCTTTTATTATCGGCATCCATTCTTAATCTAGTAATACGGAAGAGATCAAATCTGAAGTTTAATTAACTCTGCTGACACTACAATCTTAAAATCGTCGAGATATATAGAGATATTTGTTATTGCCTCATGATTAAAGAGAAAGTGGCGCATAAATTAATGATGACACACACACACACACACATGATGAGGCTCCGTGATTAATTAGTAACCATAGTTTATAAACAAGACGTAAGGGGTATCAATAATTAATGCGGGAGTGAAGTTTAATTTAAAGGTCTAATTAAGAGTGAAATCAAGAAAGAATTAAGAGAAAAGATGGTGGGTTTCGCATTTGGAATCCAATAAAGAGAGGGAGTGGGTGGAATCCCACAATGTAAATAACAGGGCAAGCACTACCAACAGATGTTACACAACACAAAAAGATGCCTTACTCATTATGTATAGGTGCGAGGTAGGCATAAAGAAACCACCCCTCGTCTCTCATTTTTTTTCCCTTTCATGCTTACTGTGTACCACGCTTGCATCTGACCTACCCCTTTATTTATTTCTTTTCATATAGAAACAGATATCACCTCCCGTTTAATAATTTAGAACCCCCAAAAAAGATCTTTTTCAATGATACCTTTTATTTTTATGATTATCATTTCATGAATGACATTATCGTTTAATTTATGTTTAACATTGAAGATGTACAGTGTTGTTGTTGAATATTACTCCCTCTCGTCATTATTACAAGCTCCCTCCAACATGTTTTATAATATAACATGCTTTGTTCAAAGTATTAATTTTGTCTACCTAATATCCCTAACTAATTAATTACAAAACTTCTCAATTGATTAACCAACTCTTCTAACTAATGACTTTTACTGAGAGTAATTTTAATATTTTGAAAAAATTAATTGTAACCAACTTCATTGATTTATGTAAAATTGCTATGAGATGGCTATAATAAGGATCAGAGGGAGGATAGTTATGGGGATGGGATACCGGAACCGGATGCATGGCATACAGTGGGTGAGTAGTCTAGTCAGGCTCTAGGGCTCTAGCACTTGGTATTATATTGTGGAAGGGACAGAGCATGCATCGTGAAGAGAACAATTAGCAGGTGCTGACATGACAACAATTAATATATTATATAATGCGACGACAATTCTTCACATTTTGCTATTTCATGGAAACATCTATTTATGTGAATATGAATGCGATCCATGGCGCATGGAAAGCAAAGCAATTAATCGATGAATTACGTGTTGATGTAACAACGACAGTACTATTCCTGGAAGGGAACATGCAAAGCAATTCTTATTTACTAAGTGGAGGAAATGATGAGAGTACAAATTGGAAGGGGCTGCGAGTGAAAAAGGCAGATCAAAATGTCCAATTAATGGATGAATTACGTGTTGATGAGAAGGCGTTGAAAAGTGAGTTTCAAGTAAAAAGTTGAAGAAACTCGCAGCCGCGCACCCATTCATTCATTGCCTTTGTCGGCGTCTCCTTTTTATTTTGTTCCCCACTCCTTCTTTCTAAATTCTCCCTAAACTCACCCAACATCCAATCTCACAGTTCATTTAACTTTAACTTTTTTTTTATGTTCTCTAAAATTAATATTATACTATCAATATTTTTTCAAAAAGCTGTTCGGTTTGGTCAAACCCAGCTTCAATTTTCAGGCTCTGATATATGCTTCCAGTTGGGTTATATGTTTTCATGAGGGTTTGGTTGTAAACCTGGTTAAGTATTAATTAGTGTAGTTTTGACTATCTTGAGCGGTATGAATAAAATAACTCACATTATGGTAGATATGATTATGGGGTTAATGAGGCACTCAGGATTATTCTTTAGTCAATCACTTCATGATAATTGATCTCACACTATCTCTAATTGCTTTTAATAAAATTATATGCTAGTGTAGGAATCAAATTTAGTTCTTAATTAGCATCTCTGCCTCAACGTCATCAAAGAAGCGTCCTAGTTTAACTTAACTCACAATCTTTCACCAAATTAGTTGGTTCGCCTCACCTGGCATAAACTTAACGTGAGTTTATACTTTGAGGGGTCTTTTGGCATATTTACATTATTCTTATCTCTATTCATTGTCGCAAATTTCACAACCTTGATGTATTCTTTGCATATATACTTTGCTCTAATCTTCTTAATTATATCTAATTTGACTAGCGAATCTAATTATCTTCTTCTGATAGATGACCGATCAACCAGTCTAATTATAAAATTTCCATGCCCCAAAGGGGGAATATATATCTTTTGAAATAGACACCTGCCCGTGGGTTGAGGCAGTTGTAGCTTGTAATTTAAAAGGCATAAAAGAATCTTTTGATTATTCAAAAAGAATCGAATATAATTTGATGACTTTCATATGAAAAGACTCGAAATTCGTAGTTATGCGTCGATTCTTAGCTTATTGAAGTAAAGGATTAACAAGCAGGATGAGACTCAAAAATATTCTGATATGAAAGAAAGAATGTATACAACAATGAAAACAAATATGAAGTACGAATAATATCCTGATGTGAAAGATGACAACATTCTATGTATCAAGCTTCGTTATTTAATTCCAGAACACACGCGTCTGTTTCTTTTTTGATAATTTTTTAAAACATTAGCCAATGCGCATTATATATATATATATATATATATATAGACACACACACACACACACACGTAGATTGGTAAAAATTTATGGTTCACAAAAGAGACGGTAAAACCTGGAAACATACCCACACACACGAGACTTTATTTAATTAAATTTAAAACGTGAAGTTGTTCATTTATGCGTTTCGAACAGTTTAAACCTTTGAGAATTATGAATATCTATGATCTGATTGCTGGCCTGAATATATAATTAAGAATCATTACACGTGATCGCGAGATTTCATGTGGTGAGTGATGGTCAGAATAAACTATAACATAAACTAATAGCACTTAGTGGGGAACACATCAGGATTAATCGATATTAACTGATCTCCGACTAAAAAGTAACCAAATGGGAAAACCACTTCAAGTGAAATGTTTGGAATGAATTAGGGATGCTTCGAGGGTGCTGATTCATTTATCCTTTTCAAGTTGGGCTCCATTATATTATATTATTTCTTTGTACCAGTAGAGGATACTCGAATATAATATCATCATGAAGTTGGAGTAATTACTTACAAAACGAAATTTTTGGGTTCTATATATATATATATATATCCTTCTTTATGCATTTTAGAGTACTTTGCCGAAGTTGCGCTGGTTTGCTACTAAGATGATTGTCTGAGTATCAAATTTGTTTTGGTTTACAAAAAAGACTCTTATTAATATAAGAACCTTGATAATGGATAATTTTAAATACCTCTGTAAATATTCTTAGCCTGACTCTAAGGGATAGTATTCGAAATACAACTGACATAAACTTTGAAATACCACGAGATGAGTATAAGGGCGTATTTCTGTTGGAGTTGGGGGACGGAATATGTTCTAGGGCGTGGCCTCACATGGCAACAAATGTCAAGTAGCTTATAAGCATAAATGAGAGAATATGATTAAAGGGAGGTAGAGGCCGGGGATGATAATGGCGAAAGCCGTCAGCATCGAATGCGGTGGTTGGAGTGCTATCAAAGAGAATATATATATATATATATATATATATATAGACACAAGTACATGGCTGTCTATTCATATACTTTTAAATGAAATATTCCGAACATGGTGCTTTAACTCATAATGCGCCCTACCTTGTATCATATTACCTAAATCTCCTTTCCCGTCTTCTTCTCTATCTGTTTGTCTTTTCCAGATTACATGTACTTATACGCACGTAACTGTTGGGATTTGGATTGTGGCCATACTTAGTATATTTATTGTCTTTTTTTATTAGTCCGGCGGATAGATAAAAGCCCAGACCAGGCATGCATGGACCAGGCTAGGCCTGGCTCTCGCTAATTAAAACTAAAGCGTCCTGCGTTTGATGGCGGAAGACGGATTAATAGCGAATAAGGCAACATTATGCACAGTAGCTACATCATCCAAAAAGAAGTTAGAAGAGCTTGGGCAAGAATCTACACCGTCCATTGTAGGCTATTTTGGAGGAGGGTGTGTCATGGAATGAAGGAATCAACCAAGAATATTAATTCTGGGATAGGAGCGGGCCACGAGCAAGATAGGATTAATTGGATTTATATTCTATTATAATGGGATAACACCGTCGGATTCAGCCTCAGCGGGACTCACCATTATTCACGGTGGGCTCGCGTTTTGTCTCTGTCATGCCCACCCGCGCTTAAGCTTGTACTAATAATACATTAGCTAGGTTCTCATTGTATGTTTTTAACACTTGTACTCGGCGGACCCTCCTCCTTGTTTGGTTGTTGAATGACCCTGCTATATCCTCGACTTTCAGGGTAATCAGTTATTACCATGTGTCCTTCTCAATTATTTAGCATCAGTATGGTCCGATCCCTCTTGTTTGGCACTTTTACGTTGTACTTATGACTCTTGTTGTATATTGTGATTTCCCCTCTGTTTTTCTTTTTCTTTTTTTTTGGGGGGGGGTTTTGGTTAAAAGGAAAAGAAGAGAAAGGTGTATGCATGCGGGTGAATTTGATCAGGTGGCAAATAGGCGGCGGAAACAGTAACTGAGGTTGAGGGTACAAGGGGGCGTCATGGGCCACAACAAAGCCATGCTTGAAAACCATGAGCCGAGGTGAGGCTCACAAAATTAAAATGATAAAAAAGAAGGGGACAAAAATGAAGTCCATTTATTTTGGACTAAACTGGGCCTCACTTGCAGGACTGCCTTTCCTGGGTATTATTGGATACCGTTAAATCCAGGCCGTTGTTTTGATCACAAATGAGGACCGATTCCTGAGGTTTATGATCATCAACAACAATGGTGGGGGCCATTGTTACAGGAAGCTGCCGCGTGTCTTTCTCAGGGGAGGGCGGCATGAGATGCTTGTATTCTCTGTGTTTGCCCCACGCCACCAGGTAGAGCCCCACCGACACCACCACTCCTCCGATGATACTGCCAAGGTGGAGTTGCTCCGACAGCAGGAAGCTGGCCAGGATGGTCACTATGATCATCCGCACCGGATTGAAAGCCGTCACGAACACTGGCCCCATTGTCTTCATCACTACCCCTTGCACGTAGTACTGTATCCCCGACGCCACTATTCCCTACATATATAAATATATATTTTCAATTCAACCCATATTAATTAATAGTTATTATTGAGGCCAATCAGGAACCGGATTATAGTTAAATAGAATGAAGATACTGACGGCGTAGGCAGGAGCAAAGAAAGTAGAATCCCAGGCGAGAGACCAAGCATGAGGACGGTGTCGTTCCATGTAGGCTGCCACTCCCGCGCTCTGAAATGACCCCACCAAAGCATATCAACGTCGCCAGCGACATCTCCGCCTGGTACTTCCTCAGCGTCACGGCCTGAAAATCATATGCATCCTCACTAACCATTCATAAAATTAATATTGGACCCGCTAATTGATATTGAAGAGGAGGGTCGAGTTTGTTGGTTACTTGCAAAATGTAAAATCCAGAGAAGGCGATACAGGCAAGGAGGATGACGCAAGAGCCCAACAGCCAGTGGGAGCCGCCGGCAGGGTCGTCGTTGGCATTGTTAGGGTGACCGGCGGCGCCGCTGCTTGATGATCCTCTCACAACATCCACCAGGGGTCCTTTGTATAGTGCCATTATTAAGGCTCCTCCCAGCGTCACCACCGTCCCGATCACCTTCGCTTGGCATCGAATCTCCTTCATCTTCATCCTCTCCATTCTGCAGCGCCCATCATTCTTATTCGTTACTAGAACTCCACCAAAATTAAACAAACCATCCTAACTTTTCATTACTATCAGTATTATCATATGTTAATGCTTATAATTTTGGAATTGGTCTATACATGCATTTAATTTCATGTGTGTTATTTCTTATCTTTCTTGGATGGCGATTGTTGTCTAATGACTTTGACCATGGCGGTCGACCACCGAATATATCATGGCCGCAGCATTACATGAATTAATAATATGAATGAGATGAGGGTTCATTCAATATTAAATAATAAATAATTGGAAGCTGAAGCTAGGCCATTAATTCCTTGCGAGTTTAGAAGATTATAAGGCGGCAAAGATAAAAAAGCGACCAACATGCACAAGTGTATGTGTACGTGAGGAGTGGCGTGAAGAAGATCAATTATTATTTAGTGAATAAAACTATCACTTCCTGGTGCTTAACAAATGTTGGAAAGCCAGCGACTTAGGCAGACCTAAACTACTGTTCTTCCCTGTCTGCAGTCTTCCATGGTTTTTCATTTCCACCAGCCATATATATGATAGGATAAGGAGATAATGGATACCATCACCAATATATATATATATATAGTCGGCAACACAAGCACTTATTACCTAAAAATGATGGCCAACACAAAGGTAATGGAGGGCACAGTGTTCATCAGAGCCACCACAAATGATGCAGACGTTAATTTCATGCCCAGCAGAGTGAAGCACTGATCTAGTATCATCCTGTCGGCCGCCAACATCACATAAACATGTAATTAATAACTACTCTTAAAACTTTCACTTGGTTTTATAGGTAAGTTGGCAAAAAAACAAAGAGGCGAAAATATGTAAGCAGGAAGAGGATGGTTATTATTACTCCAGAAAAGCCAGGGCCATAATCTCGGAAAAAATCCGAAACGTCATTTTGGGCCTCACTTTCCTGCAGAAAGGATATAGTAACAGTAATTAACGATGAGAGTGCATGGGTATAATGTAAGTACGGAGGGAAGGGAGAAGGAAGAGAATGAAGAGGAGGACCTTTCGAGAACAAGAGCAAAGGGGCCGAGAGAGATGGCAGCAATGGCGTTACGATAGACGATGAAGACGTAACGGCTCATGCCCTTATTCAGAGCGTCCATGCAGAGAATGTACATGCCCGCCGACCCGAATTGCAACCCGATCATTAGCAGGTACGGCTTTGCACCTCGCAGCCACGCCCCAAATTTCATCACCACCGCCTCACTCATTTTGACTTCTCACTGATTGTGACCACTTAATTTCTTGATGATGATCTGCTCCTCCATGCACGCCCTGCCCTTCTTATTTATAACCAAACCTCATCATCTATATGCTCACTATTTTATTTATTTATTTATTTATTTTCATTCACATCATGGAAACCCACTATATCACTATCCACTATCAGAAGTTGCATCAGCGTACGCACCGTACTTCGGAACTAGTTCTGATGCTCATACAGTGATCAGCGCAAACATTTTTTAAATATTTTAATCATTTAGATTTAAAATTTTTAATTAATAATTTTCAAATAAAAATTATTTTAAAAAAAACTCACAATTCAAATGTAAGCTTTATTATAAGTTGTGTACAAATTATTAAAAATATAAAAATAAAATTATATCAGATCTGAGCCATCTGATTTTAATTTTAATCTAGAAGGTTCACATGTTTGATGCTCATTGTTTAAGTGATAAGCACCCCAACTGCTCTCTACTGATATCACATCTGGACCTTTGCCTTTTGATGTCCATGCCTAGCCTTTTTCCTCCTTCAATATTATTATATTCCCCTTAGTCACTCAGTGGATGCCAAAATTAATGCACCCAGACGGCCTAACTCATTTTTATTTTGTCTTGTACTTGATTGTTACGGCCTCTTCCAGATAATTAGTAACTTATATATATTGATATATAGGGTTTGATTCATTATTTTCAACTACATAATAAAAGGACTACTGAGCAATTAGTTATACAAATGTTACCCGATAATAATGAAATGAAATATGGATCTTAAAAAAACACTCTTGAGGGTGTAGTAGAAGAAATCGAACGATAGGAATAATAACAATAAATCTCGTTCACTTGTGTGGGATTCATCATATGCACCAAGGGAAAATACAACATTATATTAATTTTCATATCTCTTTTTGCTGCAGCATGAGGAAGTAATCTAGAAAAATGAAACCCCAGGGGAAAAAAAGCGTCACTATAATTAAGTTAACTGATTAATAATTCATGATGCGAAGATTAATAAGTACGGTGCCCACAGATCACTGGTGTCGTGTTCATGGACAATGTTTTGCCAAAGAAAGGTACGCAAATGACGTGGACTACCCTACGGGTCAACCTTGAAGGCTGCTTCAACCTAATTCTGCACCCATATAAGCTGTGTCATGTTTCCACTTGTTTTCCTTAAATGATAACAAAGGAGGCGACCTAGCGACGAGGAAAGCGGTAGTGTCGTCGCACATTTCACCATTAAACATACAAATTTATTAAAAAAAATAATTTAAACGGTTTAATTTAAACCAAAAACTAGATCCTCTCTTTTTCATCCCTCTTTCCTTGTATAAACTTGTGTAATTGTCAATCACGAGAGCTCAAATATTATTCAGTAAGTCAAGAGAATTCTCGAACACCACAAGCATATATGCAGAGCACAGGAGAAGTTTTATATAAGCCAAAAGGATAAATATTTATGAATGTTTTTTAACAAAAGCACAGATTATGGATTGGCTGATAATAGCAATGCCAACTAGTCAATAAATAATACCATCGCGTTGTTCAAAATATATAGGACTCTAAAATATAAATATGTAGGGGTCATCTTCTTCGATCCTCTTTATTTTCGCACCCTGCATTACTTCTTTAATTAATGGTGCATGCCCTTGAGCCTGATTCACCCGTGTGTATGCATGTATGTGTCATACGCTGAATTCGTGTTCAAGGATCATGAGCTTTCATTTTCAAGTTTGTTAACATTCCCTTAATTAACAACGGGCTAGCTGATGAAATCAATATATCACATATATATGTGTAGTATAAGACTTTATAAGAATCCATACTATATTTTTAATACTAGGATGATGAAGTCAATAGGTACGAGTTATCTATCAAAATATTCAGTGACGTTCCTGTACTTGCCTACCAATCTAAAAGTACGGACGCGGTATTATTTCTATATAGCATAACGTATAAGAGCTTTTCTGTTTTTTTTTTTCCCGAGTAAAATAAAAGCTTTTCTTTTGAGTTGCCAAAAAGAACTTTCTTTTGTTTTTCTTTTTGGAAAACACTAGAAATCAATGTGCCGTTACTAATACTACCTCCGATCTTTAATATAAGAGTTAGTTGACTAATTTGAGTAGATTAAGAAAGTTAGTTATATTAATTATTTGTAATAAATAAATATTATCTTTCCTAAAATATCCTTACTAACCAAGTATATTGGCTAGAACTATCATTATAAAAAGGACTATATTAGACAAAAATAGATAAAAATAAAAGATAAAGTGTATTGGAGTCTTATATTTAGGACTAAAATAAAATTCAAACAAGCTCTTATATTAAGGACCGGAGGTAGTAATAAACTTTATTGAGATGCTTTCAAGGCCCAATCATGCACATTTGTGTTTTGGGGAATAACAAGTTAATTACCATATAATACACAATTCTTGTACACCAGACAATATATATTAGGTGACGGGGATAAGATTGTCATTTAAATATTCAGCCAATCTAATTATGATCGAATTAAATATTAAATATTTAAGTAAGTACCATCCATTTGTCAAAATAAGAATGGCTATGTATAAAATTTCGAGATGATGAATATGGAAATTAGACATTGTTATACATACATACTTGTATGTCTCTAGATGTGCATGACTTTGGGAAAGATCGATATAAATATTAATTGGAAAAACACGCACAACCACAAAGACATACAAACACATGTATATGAATGTTCGCTTTTAAACAATGGGCATGCATATACAGGTATATGTGGGGATATATCTACATAAATTATAGCATCTCCCTCTTGTTAGCTCGCATAAACAGTGAGTGTGTGTATGACTAAGTTGCTTCGCAATCAGAAAGCAATATGGATTACAGATCAAGGAAAATTCCCCCTTGTTATAAGGTGAATAGGGACAGCGCAACATGGATAATAACGGAGATTCTCCGAGAACACTAAAAAACTGTTTATTCATTAATGGATGACGCTATCTAATTGTTAGTGCTTTCTCTATCATTAAACATTATAGCCCAAGTGAAAAGGATGGCTGCTTGTTTAATTTAAATGCTTTAATTTGTTTTTAGTTTCTGCTTTAGTGTACTATTTCCGGTTCTTAGTATAAGAGCAAGCTGACTAATTTGAGTAGATTAAGAAAGTTTATTAAGTTAGTTATTTATAACAAATAAGTGTTATCTTTTCTAAAATGTCATTGCTAATCATGTATATTAGCTAGAACTACTATTTAATAGAATTTTTAACATGTATAACTACTGTGAGGATTATATGCTTTGAAAATAAATAAATAAATATGAGAAATAAAGTGAATTACAATCTTATATTTAGGATCAGAATTGAATGTGAAACTAGTTTTTAAAAAGAAACCAGTATACCAAGATTCGGAGGTTCGGTGGCCATATCATATTTCGCACAATCCACTTCCAAACTTGAAGTAAAAACATTATTAGATACATATATAGATCTTATTATAAAAATTTTAAATTTGTACAATCACTGGAAATGAAATGACGTACAAATTTAAAGGCCGGTGCCTGAAATTTCATTGCAGTTTGATTTTGGAACGGCTAAAGCAAATGATCAGTCATGCGGTGATTTTTCATTTTTGAATAAAATACATGTTTAATTTGGACTGAGAAAATTGAAGTAAAAAGGGGGGGGGGAGTTTCGATTTTTTTTTTTTCAGTTTTTATCCGTATCAAGTCTTCTCAATCCAAAATGTCCCCCCCCCCCCAAAAAAAAAATAACGAAGGTATATATAATAAATATTATCACGATAGAGGTGATTGGGTATTTGCGTGTGAAGCGTGAACATGATATCTTATCAAGCAAATCATTTCAGATATGAAAGTAACATGTATTTTAATACACATATGTAGCGTTAATATTCGGCAACATAATCGGATCACGCCATATCCTTTTTCCTACCAGAGCAAAACTTGGGCGAGTTAAAACTCACTTACACGTCTTGTCACTTGAACAGGGGTTATTGAGATCTCTATCATTTTCTTATCCAATCTACTGATCCATGACCTAATTGACCAGACACTTCGACGAATAGCAAAATCAAAACTTTCAAGCACATATTAGCTTCCTTGCTATCCATAACGTTAGATATATGCTTTTTCTATTTTCTAATTCGTGTTATATAGAGTGGAAAATTTACTTTTCTCAGTTACACTGCATTCGATATTCTTAACGAGCGGCGCAGAATATTATGGTATATTTTATTCAATTCATTTATTGTCTTGTTTTAAATTATGGTTGGATTAGGTGATGATTCCCAGCTAAACCCAATACTGAAAAGGAATTTGGACAAAGACCCAGCACCTTTATGACATCCTTTCGTTGCGTGTTCAGCATTTTCACTTTTATATAATATAATTGATTGACTGATAGATTTATTCGCAGCATTATGCAAATAATCGTGGAAAAATTGGGAAAAAGTTGTCCATTAAAAATTTTATTGACGAGAAATGATCTTATTAATTTTACACATAAAAAATACTGTTATTCTTTAAGTTGTGTACTCATGTCGATACTCTGATTTAAGTCATTTTTATCAATAAAATTTTTAATGGAGGGTTTTTCCTAATTTCCCAATAACTATTATGTTGATGATTACATTGGATGACATTAGGCACTAAACTATAGAGATGGATACTAGTGGACACAGATGCGACAAAGGCGGGAAGACACAGCTTTTGGGGAGAAAACGGGGAATATCATTAAGGAGTGACGTGATCAACCAGCGAGCTCGGGAGGAACGTATGGTCGATTAGGATAATGGTTTCATTTGAAGTTTGCCTATGAAAGTGGGAAGTGATCGGTCCTATTTGGTGCTTATCAGGTGATCAACACTCAATGCTCATCATGTGATGAACAATTTGAACCGTCCAAATTAGATCTGGACGGTTCAGATTTAATATTATTAACTAATTATTTTAAAATAAAAAATTATATTTTTAAAGAATAATAGCTAAGATATTATTTTTATTTTTTATTCTATACCTATTAAAATAATTATTTTAAAAAAAATTAAAATAAAATAAATCTGAACTGTCCAGATATGACGAGCATTAACACCCAATGTAAATCTGGAAGGGATCAATCAAGAGAACCTCTCTCTCCCTCTTTCTATGTTGAATGGAAGAAAACAATGAGAAAAATAGATAGAGGAATATTCTGAGGTTCGACAGATAGAGAATATTCTGAAAGTAAAAAAGTAACAATATATAAAATATATATAATATATATATAGCTAGAAGCGAAGGAAATTTTAATCAAGCATTAATTAAGTTTAATACTCCTTCCGTCTTTTAATATAAGATCCGATTTTTTGAATGGATTTGTCTCTTTTTATAAGATTTTTTTTTAATTTGTCTGAGCATTTAATGCAGTGTTACTTATTTTATCCTTAATTTAATGTATTTAATACATTCTCTTTTTTCATTATCTTATTATTACTTTCTCATATTTATCTATTTATATATAGGGGTATATTTAAAAAACAAACTATATTTGCTACATATTAATTACTTTTAACTAATTTTAACTGTTTTTTTAAAACCGCGTAATTTAGTTAAAATGATTTTATAACAAGAGACAGAGTAGTACTTGGCAAGAAAAAAATTGATTCACTCGCCGATTAGCTCCCACTGCATGCTCTATCATGCTGTGTCCTTTGATTTTCTCTTTCGGAAAGAATTGATAGTAATTTTTTTTGTTGAAAAAGTTATTGTAAGTTAATTCCTAATACTAGTTTTGACATTTTGAAAAATTACAATGTTTTGATATTTTTTAATATCATGATTTTTTTCATAAATTTGAGAACTTAGACTTAATTTAATTAATTATTTTCTCTACTCTTGACTAGTTAAAGTGATGCTCTGGGGGGAAATAGGTGGAGGGAATTCAGTTTGGGTGCTTATTACCACCAAATCAATGCTCTCTTTAGATTAAATTGGATGGTCTAGATTTAATTTGATTTTATCTTTATATTTTTAATAATTTATCATTTTAATGTGTGCAGAATTTAGAATAAAAACGATCATTTAAGCATCGATTTTTAAAAAAAATCATTTTAAAATCATCAATTAAAACTTTTAAATATATCCCATTGATATTGTAATTGAATGACAGATCTCACAGCAACCAATTAATTAACACCAAGGTGCTTATTACCATGATCACCAAAACATAGTTATCGGCACAGGGAGGCGAGGAAGAAAGCATGAATAGTTAAAGTGATGTGTAGATCAAATATGCATCGGAACAAAGGTGTCTTACACGAAGGACGCGCCACTACATTGTGTTTTGGTTCAGTGCATGCAGATAGGAAGAACACGTACGGCCAAGTAATTAGGTAAGGTGACAAGTCTGCATATTTAGAGGGGGAGGGGAATATAAGTAGATATGATGATTGGTTAATAATAATAATAATAATAATAATAATAATAATGGTGGGAATGTGTATGAGGTGGTGGATGATGTTGTGAGCGCATTTTCCATTCAATTTGGAAAAAGGGATTGGTGAGATAATTAATGGGCACTCATTTGCGTTCCTTGTTTGGTGCTGGTGATGACGGAGGAGTACAGTAAGGCCTCAATAGTCTTGCTTTGTTTTTAAACCATTTATGACTCGGCTCACCCTCACCTCCCAAGCACCACCCTATATCATCGTCGTCGTCGTCGTTATATGTTGCGAGAGGGTGGCAATGCATACATGCTGAAGTTGCCGGGTTGAATGATGACAAGATGTGTGCGGAACAGGTGGACTTTTATATGGAGAGGACCTTCGTATGATTCCAATCACGAACCTTGCCTTCTATATGTTTGCGCCTTCTTACCCCACCATCCATTTTTAACATTATTGCAACAATTGGTATTTATCACAGAATTAGCTCAGCCACGACACGAGTTTGAAGGTGACACCGCCGCCACCCGCATTATAACAATTCATTGTGTCTCTCTATATATATATAACGTTAGTTTAGTTATTGGTAAGGATGTGACTGGAATCTTACAAAAACATGAGTTCTAATGTAATCTTTTTTAAATTTTCAATTAATGTCAGGATATAGATGGTGAATAATTGATAAATAACTATAAGAACTCTATATTATTGGAACCTAGTATTAAAGATAACTCACCAAAACTTTTTGGTTTTTTTTTTTTGGAGGGGGGGGGAGTGGAGCCATTTTGTGTAATTCATCCCATCCCCAGGATAATAAAAGAAAAGGTACAATTCCTAGCCTCAACACACACGAACACACATATTCATGTTATGGGCTTTTTTTTCGGCCTCACGTATTATAGGCTTTTACTTGTTTGCCTCCATTTCTATTTCATTAAGTTGTTGTTGTAATATATGAGATTTTAATTATTTTTTAATCTATTTAAACATTGTTTTATACGTATTAATTAGCTATGAAGCCTATTCAAATCAAGGATGGAGCTTGAGAAATTATTTTTTTATCTTAACCAAGAGACATTATTATTAATATGTTCTACTTATATATATGTATATATTATATGTGTATGTATGTGGTGTGTGTGTATCTTATACTCAAAATATCTAATATGAAACTAGCAGTTTTAAAATACTTCCACTCAGTTTGCTAGTCATAAAATCAACATATTATTTTGATTAATATTTTTTTTAAAAAAAATTAAACTGAAGGTTACATCTATACTTGTCGTCATTGAATACGAGTTACATACTTTTGTCCAAAACACGTATAAAAATTGTGATGTGTAATTTTTTTTTTTAACGTACATTGTATTGGTAAAGTCACGACAGGTCGACAGCAGTGGTGGTGGGTGGTGAATATGATTGTGGATCATTTGGAACAGCTTATAAGTAGTTTATAAACTGTTTTTAATAGTGATTTATAGAATACGAGGCAAGTATGTGAGAGGAAATTTATCTCGACTTATGTGAAACGTGCTTATAGGATATTTTCACCGCTCTCCCAAATGGGACCTGTGAATTTGTGGCCAATAAAGTCAGGATGTTACATTGGGCGAGGAATAGAGAAATGCAAGAGCCATTATAATCGAAGAAGAAAGACAGAGAAAGTAATGTTTCGCTGTGATTTTCCTGCACAGTGCGAAAACTGAAAGAGTAATTTTGAAATATCATCATCGATCAGACACACAAACACAACGAACACAAAACGACTCTATGGAAGCATGACAGAGACAAAGAACAAGACGATTGTTAAGTGTACTAGTTGGGGTGTGTTAGATGGACTGGCCAGCTAGTCGGGCTAATTGTATTCCCAGGTAAGCCTTGCAATCGTATGTATCCCTGAAGTTTGGGTTCAAGCTGCTTTTGATCTTATCCTCTTAATTTTGAAGCTTCTATGACATCAGCTATTCTCTCAGGGGCTGGTTGCCCTTCTCCCATGTGATGGTTCAAGGTGCTTTGTGGTACATGCGTGCACTGTGCTTCTCTAGCCCCCTATTTCATTAAAACTATCTGATGATGATTATATTGAAACTTCAATTGGCAAATAAGTCAAATAAACATGCCCACTTTCTGCTTTGTGATAGACTCAGATTATTAAAGTAAGCATGCTTACTGCAGCGGCGACTTAATTAAAAGAACTCGCAACTCTTTATAATTTAATACTCTTCCGATCCTTAATATAAGACTTATTTAACTAATTGATTAAATTAAGAAAGTTAGGTAAGTTAATTAATTATAAGAAATATCACATATTTTTCTAAAAACACCATAATCATCTTCCTCAATATCTTCTCTTCCTTTCTGTTGATTATGGTTAAAAAGAGTATCCATAGAGGTAATTAAGAAAAAATTGATAAATATGATAAGTAAGTCTATACTACTTCCGGTCCTAATTATAAGAGTTAGTTGACTAATTTAAGGAGATTAAGAAAAAAAGTTGAGCTAGTTATGTGTCATAAATAGGTGTTGTCTTTTCTAAAATATCATTACTAATCAAGTATATTGGTTAGAACTACCATTATTAGAAGGATCATCTTAAAAAATACATAAATATTAGAGACAAAGTGAATTGGGAATCTTATTTAGAATCAAAATAAAAATCAAACGAAATCCTATATTAAAAATCAAAGGTAGTATTTATAATAAAAATCAATTCAATAATTAAGTCATATATTAAGAACGGGAGAAGCTATAACTAAGGTAAAAGTCCAAGGCAAATTTGAACAAGTACGTTCGTGGACATAAGCGGAAGTAACACGGTGCTCTGTTTTGCCGACGTAATTTTAAAAGAATATAATGCGCCACCACGTATTTCATTCTAACAAATTGTTCAATTTGCAACCAGATTGGGCTTGCACTCTATATTGGAATCGTATTTCGCCACGTGTTATAGTTCCACCAGAACGGAGCGTAGATGTGGTTATCACTCTATTGGAAATCGTCAAAATTCTAAGTTTAACATTAATTTATACATTCCTGGTAAAAAAAAAACATTAAT